>NC_088924.1:11830000-11900000 GCF_038396675.1 Hydra vulgaris | reverse complement strand
CACTTTTTAGCAACATGAACATTGAACTAGTCAAAATTTCCGAATGGTTTAGATTAAACAAACTATCATTAATTATTGGTAAAACTAAATGGATTCTTTTTCATTCTTATGGTAAAAAGCACCAGCTGCCTAGCAACTTAACTTTTCTTTTTATCGACAACATAATTATTAAAAGAGTTCTAGCCACATTGCTAACTTGTGCAATAAAATTTCAAAAAATATAGGCATTTTATACAAAATAAAAAACGTTCTTGATAAACATACCTTAATTCAATTATATTATTCTTTAATCCATTGCCATATTAACTATGCAAACATTGCTTGGGGTAGCACTTATAAAAGCAAACTTAAACCTCTCTATCGACAACGGAAGCATGTAGCACGCCTTATAAATTTTAAGGGTCGTTTTGCTCTCGCCAAGCTTCTTTTATATGATATGAAAGCACTCAATATATATGAGTTAAATGTTTTTAATATTCTTTGTTTTATGTATAAATGCAAGACCCACCTATCACCCGTTTCTTTTCGTAACTTGTATTCACAAAAGATAGCAATAAATATATTTTAAGGAACGATAATTTAATTCGACAACCATTTTCTTAAACTAGTTTTGGAAAATTTTTAGTTTCATCTCGCGGACCATTTTTATGGAATAATATAGTTCTAAATACTTCTGAAGATTTTTCTCAACAATGTAATTTAGATTCTTTTAAACAAAATCTTAAAAAACTCATTTTTTCAACTGAAAATATACTAATATACTTTTAAATTTTTGAAAATCCCTTATCTATATTAGTATATGTATATATTTTATGTATATTATTTTTTATTTATTTATTTTTATCAACAAGCAATTATTTAACATGTTTAATTTTAGTGAATTATTTGACATGTTTTAGTTTTTAAGTTTTATAACTCTTTTATTGCAATATTGTATGTTTATATATATATATATATATATATATATATGTATAAATATATATATATATATATATATATATATAAAAGAAAAAGAAAATAAAAAAGAATGGATGTATGCGTATCTGCCAATATATGTATGTAGGCAACGTTTGGAGTTAAACCATCCTTTGGCAGTGGATTGGCGTTTTTGTCGTCAGAAGCGTAAACGGTAATTTATATATTTGGCGGTGGCTTGGCGTTTTTGTTGTCAGAAGCGTAAACGGAAACTTGGTAATTTGGCTTAACACACAGCGTTAACCATAGTATAGCTAGCGTTAACCATAGTATATCTAGGTCCTTTTGAACAATCTGGAAATGAATTATATTCAGTCTGGAAATGAGATTATATTGATTATATTCAGTGATATATAGTGAATAATATATTGCAATTAATAAGATTCAGTAATTATTTTTGACAAATTAGATTCAGTGTGCCCAAGAGATTTATCTAGAAAAATTATGGACATTATTGTTCGCATGAGTCAGCTGTTCGGAAGACTCAGTAATTTGATTGATGCAAGTCGTAAACACCATAACAAAAGGAAAAAACCATTAAAAAAAAAATTGTTTTAATTTTTTCAATAGCGGTTTCTCTGTGACAAGACCTAATGGTCTTCTTTGAGTATCCGCGTTCTTTATATTTATTTTTATTCTTTATTTCTTAACGATATCTTGCCTTGTTAACTTTTCTTTTTTTTTAATATTATTTGTATCTGTATCATAAATATTGTAATAAAGAACAAAACAAAAAAAAAAAACAAAAAAAAGTTCCCTCTAACAAAAGATGCTCGACTAGAGCTGACGTTGCAGAGACACAGAAATGCTTATCAAATATAGATTTCTAATTTTTGAATAGTGTTTTATTGTCTACACTTTTTAATTAAATTCAAGGAATTTATTTCAAAATAGTTTGTCGAAATTATATTGTTTTAAAAAAATGATTTTTTCTATTATTTGCAAAAAAGGATTTATTTTTTTAGTGAAAGGCTTTTGATTCCAAGGTGTAACACTATTTTTAGTACATGTCATTGTGGTTTCTTTTGATGTTCTTGAGCAAATCTCTGATAGTTCAGTGATCAAACTATTAAAGAAGGATAGTTAAACAATTGCTTAATGATTCAAAGTTAGGTTTTATGAATAAAATTATTTAAAAAAAACTCTGTTAAAAATTTAAAATAAATAAAATAAATACAGTATAAATGTAAAAATACTTTATCGTAAATTAGAATTTAAATATAAGAAAAACTAATTTAATTCAAAAAACCTTTAAAATTCAGTTTTTAGTTTTAAGGAAAATTCACGTGTTAAAATCTTTTTTCAAGTTTTAAAATGTTTTGCTAATAAAAAACGTTAAAACAAATTATGCGACTTTATATATGGATATAATATTCCCCATTAAGAACTAGAATTAACAACTCTGTATAAAACAAAACTCAATTAATTATTGTATAAAGCTAGAGGTTGCCACAACAAGTGGTATCAAAGTTTCACATCGTCAGAAAGGTTAGGAACTAGGGGCTGTCCAAAAGGGACATCATCATTTTTTAGACAATTTTTGACCCCCTCCCCCTCCTTTGTCCTTTTTCCCAGACCCCTCTCTTTCTCTTTATTTTTATTAAGCGGCGTTCTCTTCTACCGCAATTACAGCCATTAGGGGTCGTCCATAAAGGACGTTATTCAAAATTTAATTACGAACCAGAAGTAGAAGTTTATTAGCTCCCTTCCGCAGAGATTTTCATTGAACATAAGGCGTTATCTTACTTTTAAAGTCTCTGTGCACAAGAGCCAACGTTCTCCTACTTCTTGCCATTAGTTAAACTTAAAGGGACGTCCTTTATGGATGACCCCTTAACTCTCATTTGCATTAGATGGCAATGCAAACAGGTCCAACTCGCAAAAGGGTATTTCGTATTCTAACGCAAATAGCCATTTGTTTAATAAAAATGGAAGAAGTAATGCTGACATTGCTTTGGGAGGGCTTGGGAGGCAAAGTACAAGTTACAATTCTTACAGATTCTCCGAGATAAACTTGATTGCATAGAGAGGGACAAAAAATATCGTAAGGAGAAAGTTCAAATGATTTTAATGATCGAGGAATAGTGTTCTTAATATTGGAGGCGATAAGAAAAAATACAGAAGGAAAACGATTTTTGCTGGTGATGTCTGAAATGGTTACAGCGGATTGAAATAGGTGGAGGCAGAAATTGACCTGGAATAACATGGAAATAAGAGCTCCTTTTCAAAAAATAACATCCGGGATTCTCACATTTTACACTTTGTGTGAAATATTGGCTAGTGCGCACATGAGAGGCCAACCATTCCTAGTCTTTAATAAGTGATGACGAGCATCGAGCTCTGTCTCGCCGCCAAGATCGAGAAACTCAACCACCGCTGGATCAAAGATTAAAGCACAGTTCTTTCCAGCAAAATCAAAATTCCTTTTCTCCAAAAGAAGATCCACTGTCCTACCTAAAGTATAGGTCGCATTGCAAATAATTAATTCATTAATTCCTTAAGTCTTGATATATATATATATATATATATATATATATATATATATATATATATATATATATATATATATATATATATATATATATGTATAGTATTTTAATAGAGAGTTGATATTAAAAATTAATTTGAATTCTTTGAGAGTCTAGATGAGTTCCATAATGATCATGAGAGAGAATCAATCCCGCTAAATCAACACTGCATACAACCACTGGTTTGACCAACTTGGTCAAAGGGTCTTTTGTAATGGAATCGAACTATACCAGAGTCAAAAATTGTTTAATGTCCAATTTGTGAGTATCCGCTATTGATGATGAATGCTTTCCAGATCGAACAGCAATATAAGTGGGACCAACATAGGAAACCACGTTAGGTTTTCCAAGCCCATCTGGTTTGATTTCAATGCCTGCGTAGAGAGATTAAATGAGCTTGTGTTTTGCGTCGATGATCCAAACATGATCAGGAAGAGAAACCCGATAGCTTTATTTTCTCGACTTATAAAACACACATCCTTGGGCCTAAAAAAGAGCAAACTTCTTCCTTACAGTTACTTTATAGTTACTTTACAAAATGGATCATCCACGTGACTTAAATGAAGATTGTTTTGGGCTCGCATCAACTCGATTGGGACCGTGTGGACGTGTCTCTTTTCTTCAAACAATTTATATAAAATACTTCTGCAAAGATGATAGCGTCACTTTTCGAGCTCAGCCCCAAGCTCATCCAACAATTTAGGCTCTTTATAAAATAATAAAAAAATTGTAATTGAATAAGTTTAGAGGCTAAAAAGTTATATTTAGGCATATTATAGTTCAGTAAATTTTTTTTTTACCTAAAGTTGTACTCTCACCCTATACACTTCAGATTGCCTCTTATCGTAGGCAGAAGATCCGTGTTAAGCAATTTGAATGACGACACGCAGTAGTTCAGATTGTTCTACTTCAATAGAAGGGCAAACAATTCTGTTACGTACATGTAACTTATACGTAACAGTGTAATAAGTAATTGTAATTGTGTAATAATTAATTGTAATAATAATAATTAATATATATATATATATATATATATATATATATATATATATATATATATATATATATATATATATATATATATATATATATATATATATATATATATATATATATATATATATACAGGGTGACCACAAAGTATCCGCACAGATAAAGAGCTTAATAAAAAGCATGTAGAAAGTATTTGGAACACAAATTTTATTTTAAAACATTTATTGAACTATAACAATTATGATTCAAAGATTGAATTCGAATTTTCCTCCATCAGCAAAATAACAGGCCTGTAGGCGTCTCGGGAATGCTTCGACGGTGGCGAGCAAGTAGGCAGGGTCCAGAGAATCCCAAGCTTTCAGTAGTGATTTTTTTAAACTTTCAATATTTTTATGCGGCTTTTGGCATGCCTTTCCTTCTAAGACGCTCCAGACTGAGAAATCCATCGGGTTAAGATCGGGGCTCGATGGCGGCCATTGAGAAAAGTTGATAAAATCAGGAAAAGTTGCCGCACAAAGGAGAAACGCGCACCATTCTAAAAAAACCAATTGAACATAGTTTACAAAGTATATAAAGTAAAGTATATAAAGTTTATGACATAATATTAACCAAAAACAACAAATAAATAAGAAAATACATAAGTGCTTTTATGCTTATATTTTCACAAGATGAAACCGTCTCGAGTGCGGATACTTTGTGGTCACCCTGTATATATATATATATATATATATATATATATATATATATATATATATATATATATATATATATATATATATATATATATATATATATATATATATATATATATATATATATATATATATATATATATATATATATATATATATATATATATATATATTAGTAGAAAATCACTTTACAAAAGTTTTTTTCATTTTATACTGTGTTTCATCAACAAAGATTCATCAGAAATGCAGATATCTTAGTTGATGAATTACAGTGTAAAATGAAAAAAATTTTTGTAAAGTGATTTTCTACTAATATATAATTGCTTTGTTCTTTTAAGAACATTGAGCGCTCTATTGTGTAGAATACATTTTAAAGTTGTTTAAATAAATAAATATATATATATATATATATATATATATATATATATATATATATATATATATATATATATATATATAAACAAAAATAAAATTTAAACAAATATTTTTTCTTATTAATACAAATTTTTTTTCTTTAATCACGATAAATAAAAATATTTCGTTCCCATACGTTGACTTCATAAAAACACATGTTTACATAGTTTTCTATGTTTTAAAAACTAAAATAAAATTTTATAACATGACGTCCTTTTCTGATGAACACCCCCTCTCTCTTGTCCTTTTCTTCATTTTTTATCTTGACCCCTTCCCCCCCCACCCAATGAGCATGACGTCCTTTGTGGATGGCCCCTCTACTGGTATAAAATGTTTTAATGTTTTAGCGCGGGGCTCATAAAAATTTTGAAAGCGGTTAGTTTTGATAATTTGAGAGGGGGGTTATAACATATGAACAACATAGTCTCACATGTTGCTTTTTAAATTTTAAAATCATAACAAAAATGGGCTCCGAAGTGAACAATGCTATGGTGATTATGATGCGGGAGAAGATATCCATTGTTGATTTACTTAGCTCTTCTAAAATTACCTCTAGTTTATTAAAGTCTCAAATGTTTATAGGTGAATAGTTATGATAACTTGATTTTTATTAAAAAATGGCAAATTAAGCATAATAATGTGTATAATGCAATCAGTCTTGATCGATCGATAATTAAGTTATTGTAGCAATTATTATATAAAGCCACCAGGCCTTTTTAAAATTTATTGCATTACTTATTAAATCATTGTTGCAAATATGTTTTACTAACCAATAAAAATCGTTTTACTTGAGATTTAGGTTTAAATAAATTGTCATTGGGGTGTCATTTGGGGTGTCATTTTCATCATTCTGTAAAATTTATATGGCTCTAAAATTTGTGGCATTGTTACTAAACCATGTAACATGTATTAATTAAACTATAAACTATTTTCTATGCAATCAACCCGCTTAATTTTTTATAACCATTTTTTTTTTTTTTTAATTCTTTTTATTATACTTTAATGCATATTCAATATTTCTATTTCCTTATAAAATACTATGCTTAAAAAATTCTGGTACATAACAAAACTCTCCAAGGACTTCTCCTTCTTTGACTTTTCTTTCCAAGTCGTTAAACTTCTCTCCATTTTCTTTCCTTCTTTTGACCTGTTATATTTTTTGTTATTGATATTATTTATGATTTTTATATTTTTTATTTTGCATTATTATTAATGATTATCACTATTATATATATAGATAAATATATAGTAAAATATATATCTGTATATAGTAAAATATATATGCAGATTATACTTTTTATATTACTGTATTTAATATTATTATTACTATTTATTACTATTATTGTTATTATTATTACTTATTATTATCATTATTATTATTATTATGCTATAATTTATACCATCATAGGTCATTACACGTCATCAGTTTATAAGTGTTTGTAAATGTCCCGCACGATTGTATATATATACAATTATTATTAAAGTGAAAATATATTGATTTGATTTGATTTGATTTGTCATACTGAAACAACAATAACACCAACAATATATTTACCAGTAAATATCATTGATTGGTTCACTATTTATAATATATTGTTAAATAGTAGATTCGCTCTCTTAATTCCTTTCCTGGCTAAAATGAAAATAGTGGTCTTGTAAATATTATAAGTTCATAATAAATAAGGATAATAAAATACACAAATATATATTTTTAAAATTTCTTTTTTGCACAATATAAATAGAACAATTGAGAAATAAGACAAATTTTTCCACTTATTAATAAAAACCTTTTTTTTTTCAAAAAATAAAATAACATTACATGTTTCCACTATTTTATAGACAACTTCAGTTGGGCTAAAAAAAATTTAATTTTATATACAAATATCCGGTAATAATATATAAATTGAAATTTTTTTTATTAATTACAACAAAATAAGCGATAGCAAAAAAAGTTACATTAAAAAAGATATTAAAATTACTTTTAATGTGTAATATATATATATATATATATTACATATTAAAAAGATATTAAATTACTTTTAATGTGTAATATATATATATATATATATATATATATATATATATATATATATATATATATATATATATATATATATATATATATATATATATATATATATATATATATATATATATATATGTATATATATATATATTACATATTAAAAAAGATATTAAATTACTTTTAATGTGTAATATATATATATATATATATGTATATATATATATATATATATATATATATATATATATATATATATATATATATATATATATATTACATATTAAAAAAGATATTAAATTACTTTTAATGTGTAATATATATATATATATATATATATATATATATATATATATATATATATATATATATATATATATATATATATATATATATTTAAAATGCGGTAGTGGTGTAGTGGTAAGAGCGCTCACTTTGTAAGCGAGAGGTTCGGAGTTCAACTCCCACCACGTCCTTGGAAGTACCGCGCTCAACTTAGTTTCTCCGCGCAGCGGCCTTGCTCGGCAAGGTTTGTGTTTTGGAGTTAAAGAGTTGAGAGAGGGTTGCACCACGAATAACAACTAAAAAATAAAAAACACAAAAAAATGAGTAGCCTCCTCGACTGTAGTGGCCCCCCTCGGGCCTTGGGGAGATGAATAATCTAAAATACATATATATATATATATATATATATATATATATATATATATATATATATATATATATATATTATGCATTGTAAATATATATATAGGGATAAATTGTATTGTGTATCCATAATTAAAAACTTTGATAATCTTATATTGCATTTTTTACATGGTTGTTACTAATCATTTATACTTGTTTTCTTACATCATTGATTGTGTTGTTTTATTTGTTGCTTTTAAGCATAGGATTTTTTGTTACGATCGTCACGACAAAAAAAAACAACAACATAAAAATGCTTGTAAAACTTTATATAAAAACTATGAAACTCAGCTTATAATAATATCGATATGTGCTGAATACACACACCAAATTATTTTTTTTTTACCATGCCATTCGCTGCATCAAGTCTGACAAAGTTGTTTTGTTCAGAAATGATAAAAAGTAAGCGTCACGACCGTAGATTTAATTTTTGAAAAAAGATTTTAATGCTGTAACATACTAAATTATAGTTTCTCACATTTCTGGAAAGTTTAAAGTCATTTCCATTTTTGGTTCATTTTTAATAGCTTAAAGAGTGTTAAATGTTACGACCGCCACTCTCGTGGAATTGCCCATATATATATATATATATATATATATATATATATATATATATATATATATATATATATATATATATATATATATATATATATATATATATATATATATATATATATATATATACATACGCATATATATAAATATTTTTTTATTTATATATATTATTATATTAATACATATATATATATATATATATATATATATATATATATATATATATATATATATATATATATACATACGCATATATATATTTTTTTATTTATATATATTATTATATATATATATATATATATATATATATATATATATATATATACATACGCATATATATATTTTCTTATTTATATATATTATTATATTAATATATATATATATATATATATATATATATATATACATACGCATATATATATTTTTTTATTTATATATATTATTATATTAATATATATATATATATATATATATATATATATATATATATATATATATATATATACATACATACGCATATATATATTTTTTTATTTATATATATTATTATATATATATATATATATATATATATATATATATATATATATATATATATACATACGCATATATATATATTTTTATTTATATATATTGTTATATTAATATATATATATATATATATATATATATATATATATATATATATATATATATATATATATATATATATATATATATATATATATATATATATATATATATATATATATATATATATATATATATATATATATATATATATATATATATATATATATATATATATATATATATATATATATATATATATATATATATATATATATATATATATATATATACAACGCGTAGATGTTGTCCAAAAGTTTTTTCCATATTTTGTTGACAAAAAGTAAAAGTTAAAATGCAAGACCTGAATTATTTATTTTTATTAATTGATAGACTGCCTGCCCCAACCAAACCCTCAGTCGATATAGCAACACTCCCTTGCGGGTCAGGCTAAAAGATAGTAGATGTAGCAGCACTCCCTTGCGGGTCAGGCTATTTGTCAGTCGATGTAGCAGCACTCCCTTGCGAGTCAGGCTATTTGTCAGTCGATGTAGCAGCACTCCCTTGCGAGTCAGACTATAAGATAGTCGATGTAGCAACACTGATTTACAGTAAAAAAAAAAAAAAAAAAACATTTTATTAAAAAAATTAAAAATAAAAATATTTTATTAAAAAATCAAAAAATTCTGGTCAATTAAATTTGCGTTTTTGTGGTTTTTTTAAAAAACGGTTTATTTGTAATTAAATTAATGGTTTTTACTTTCGTCCAACACGCAAATGTTGGACGAAAGTCAAAAGTAATTAAAAGTGACGTATGTGTTGGCGTAAGAATCACTTTTTTCCTTCCGCTCTTCCCAAAGACAACAAACTATAGATCTATATATATATATATATATATATATATATATATATATATATATATATATATATATATATATATATATATATATATATATATATATATATATATATATATATATATATATATATATATATATATATATATATATATATATATATATATATATATATATATATAGTTTATATACATATTTTTATATATATAAATATATATATATATATATATATATATATAATCAATTTTAAATGTAATATACAAAATAGAGTGCTCTTATATATAATATATAAACCTTTAATATTGGAGTAAACCATTATAGTTATGAATGGCATTATACTATTAATGAAACTGTTTGAAAAGTATGGTTTTAATCTGATTGTCTAATATGTGGTGATCTGTAAATTAATTATCAGAATTATGTGGTTGAAATTTAATTGTTTTTTAGTTGTTTATCAAGTAGAAAATTTTAAATGGGTAATTCAAATGACCCAGATCATGTCACCATCTCAGATTTTGCTGATTTTTATACAATTGAGAGTGATTAGTAAAATAAGAATTCTTTGTGATTTTTTAGCTGCTGGCTCCAAGAAGATTCTGAAATATAACTGCTTTACTTTTAGCAGATACTGGCTAGGCCCCTCTTGTCCCCTCAAAATTGCAACGATTATTCAAAGTTTTCAAGTCACATATTATGCAACAAGTTTTTAAGTAAAAAAATCAAATTTTTTTAAAGCTGTCATAACTTTAAAAATATTTGATTTTTTTACATAAAAATTTGTAACAGCTATATTCGGGGGTGACCAATCCAATGAAATGATCAAAAATGTAAAAAATTATTATTAAGTAGCTGTAATTATCAATTTAAATAAGTGTAGACAATTTTTTATATGCATGTTTTTAATGCTCAAGAGCCCATTTGGCTTTGATGATATCAAAAAAAAAATTATTACACATCATTCTATATTTATTGATCTTTCAAAAAATATACAGATTTAGATTTGCAAGTATATGGATTTCCATATATGAATAACAGCGCACAGTTCCCACTTTTTTGTTGCAAAATATTGTAATTAATTTTTCACTACCATCCAGACTAGTTGAAGCTCTGTAAATGAATGTGCATGTTAAAATTGCTTTCAGGGCCCCAAGACATTAGGGGGGACTTGGGCAAGTGTTCCACTTTTTTTGTATTAGAATCTTGTGATTTTTCCTAACCTTTCAGACAAACTCTAAAGATATATATAATAATTAGTAAAATCTAAAATTGTTTTCAAAAATTAAAGTTACAAATTATGTTGGTAATTGGAACCCAACATTTATCTGCTCTAGATGGTCAGAAAAGTTTGTTAAAAAGACTGTACGAGTGCATAAATTTTACCATAACATCTTGCTCAATATTGTTAGTTTCATTTATCATACCAATCCAATGAAATGTATAATATGTGCACAGAACAAATTCACCAAATTTAATGTATTAATGTTAGTTTTCTTTGTATTGATGTTACTTTGCTGATTAGGTTAAGTACTTTAAATATCAGGAAAAAAAAACATGCCTGTTATATTATATTGGTGATAGCTCCTAATTTCAGGAATTGTTCTACTTAGCTGAAGACAATTTTTCAAAGTGTTTCAATTCTGTCAGTCCTTCTTTTTCAATTTTGAAAAAAAAAATCCCTTGATGTTTTTTGTACAGCAATCGAGCTTTAAAATTGCAATTCATTTTATTACAGTTCAATATCTAGTCATTTATGGGCCTTTGTTGACTTGTATTTGCAGTTAATCGTTTTACAGTGCCACCAATACCATCACATGGTGACTTACCATAACTTGTAGCAAAAATGTCTAATCTGCATCGATGTCAAAATCATCTTTATTGAGGCAAATATTGTAAAAGTTTTGGTGGTTTTTATACTGTGCAGCACAATCATCTGAAAAATAAAGAATCTTTGAAACATTCGGATGATTTTCTTTTTAATAATTAATTATTTGTGTCTGAACGTCATACACAAAACCAATGTCATGCTCATTATCTTCTGACATGAAGCAAAACGATTTTTCTTTAAGCTGGTCATTTTTGTTTAATAAATAGAGGACAACGGGTGTAACATGCATTGACTTTGGAACCAATGATACTTTCAATTCCATCTTGAATCACAAATGTGTAGTTTTCTGCAAAATCACCTAAGACAATACAGCAGTCTTTTGCCAAATTTTCCTTTTGTTGTCTTAGGTATCTT
This sequence comes from Hydra vulgaris, assembly GCF_038396675.1. Classification (NCBI taxonomy): domain Eukaryota; kingdom Metazoa; phylum Cnidaria; class Hydrozoa; order Anthoathecata; family Hydridae; genus Hydra; species Hydra vulgaris. The sequence continues at coordinate 11,887,464 of NC_088924.1, read as the reverse complement.
GCTTGACATTTCGCAATGTAAGAATGAGCTAGTTTATTACTTCTGATAACATTTTGTTCATTAACATCCATTTGTATTCTTCAATTGTTGTTGTCTGATAGATCACTGTTATTCTGTCTGTTTTCTTTTCAATTTGTTTTTGTTAAGTTTTAAATTATACAATGTAAAGTTCTGTTAAAATCATTATTTTAGACGGATGACTGTTTTTAATCCATATACTTGGAAATCAAAAATCTTACAAACATTTATACTTTCTTAAAACCATTTAAGAAAGATAGTTTAATACAAAATGACCAAAAACAAAATGGAACAAATTGTAAACAAAAAAAAATTTATGAAGACAATATTTTCAACATTACTTTTACATTATAAAAAATGCAAAAAAAAATTTTTTTTTGAGAAAAGTGGGACATAACCCCCAGCCTTAAGGACCCTCTGGTCATCTACCCTGGAAACAATTTTAACACACATTCATCAGGACTACACAAATGCTGAAAGTTTAAGAGCTCCAGTTTGTCTAGAACATAGTTAAAAATCTATCACAAGATTCCGCTACAAAAAAGTGATCAGTGAGCAAAATTTGATATTTTATCAAATTTTAAATTGTATTTCTTGTACCATGGACAGTATGTAATAAGGTGGGTTACTTTTTAAAAATTTTTGAGTTTAAAACTTAGCTGGCCATTTTTCTTTATTCTTCGACCATATGATACTGAGAATTGATTTTCTTTATTTTTACATTCAATGTTTGCAAGTATTTTTGTACTTAAAAATATTAGTTTAATTATAAATACATCATTTACATTTGTTTTTGCAAACTGCTTTAATAGTATTCCTATCTAAACAATTCTATAAATTAAAGTTACTCTATGGTATATTAAAATTAGACCATAAACTACCACATTACATTTTTTAAAGTCTTTAAAATATTATCTACCTATAACAAAGCGTTAAAACATAAAAAAAAAGTTTAATTTTTGATTAGAGCTTTTTCAGCAAATCTTTCCTTGAATGGCATTCAGGCATTGAAGCCCTGGTGACCTCTTATACATTGTGTTTAATAAATTGACTATAAACAGGAAAATTTCGTACAATCATTGGATTGTCATTAAGTCGTATAAGGTCTTACTTCATTAAACAACAAATAAGAACTGGTTCACTGATATTTTCTGTTTCTCAATTTATTAAATCCCTCAGATTGCTTGCTTTAGTATTTAACGTTGGTTTTTTTTTTGTTTTGACATTTTCCGTCACCTGTTTTTATTTTTTCTTATATCAATGATTTTCATCACTGCAAATCTTCTTTCTTGTTTATCTGAACTACGCATAATAGTCTGAAGAATTCATTCACTGGGTGTATTTCAGGCAGATGAGCAGACATATGGTAATACAATATCCTCCACACATTTCTTCTGGTTAATCAAAGTCAGCTGTTTAAGGACTATTAATCCAGTTATTATTTATCTAAAATCAACAAATGTGCAAATTCGGATAGATAATAAAATAAATTTAAAATATAAATTATAGTTTTTAACTAAAATAGTTTCTAACTTTGTATTTATTATTTATTTACTAAACTAAGAATATTAGCTTAATTTTAAACCACATAACAGAGTAAACTCTTGTGATCAACTCTGCTAGTAGTTTTAAGTTGTGTATTTTTTTAACCCATGCTCAAAGCACCAGATTCAAAAAAGTTTTTTTTCGAGATTCAACTATCTTGAATGATTGTGCAAGTCAATTTGAATATCTTTTAAATCATGAGGAAAAATACCTAATGTTACTGCATTATATATTTTGTACAAATACTTCTGATCTGTAGTTAAGGAATCTACAACTTCTTTCTTAGATGAATTAGATCAACAGCAATATCAAGCTGAGGGATGTTTTTGCAAATAGGAAGAAATGTTGCTTTGTTAATAAGTTTTCCTACTTGTTTTGTTGCATTTGTTGTCATATGTTATACGAAATTTATAAAATTTTTTATTAAATTTGTTTTAAACACTTAAAAATTTATACACAATTCAGAATTTTTTATAAATAACTATATAAATAGTTTATAAATAAGTAACAGTTATATAAATAATTTATAAAAAAAATTGTCAATTTTGTAACCATTTATATTTGGTTTTCTTATATAATATTATATAATTCTTATAACTATATATTTGTATAAAAAATTTATATTTTTTAAAATAAAAAGCCAAAACTTTAAACAGTAAACATACAGAAATATGTTTAATTTTTTTTATTACTTGTAATATATTGATATGTTACCATTTACTTGTATTTTTCAAAATTCTGTAAATCCAAAAGTACTTAATGTTTTTTTTAGCATTCTTTTAATTGGACTGAAATTTTAATTAATCTGTGTGCAATAAAATCTCACAAAGAGATGTTAAATCTTTTTATGAGATTTTATCAAACAGTTCAAGATTTTATGCATTTGAATAAGTATGTGTGTGTGGAAATTTTTAGCCCTCTCATCTATTTTCATATAATTTTTAAAAAAGAACAGTATGTATATTTAGATTCTTTTATATAAAAATATAAAATATTATAATATTTTATGAGATTTTATAATGTTTTATTAGGTATTTTCTTAATTATTGTTTCTTATAGTTAAAGTAAATACTTTTTAAAGTGTAAAAGTATAAAATTATATAGAAATATATAGAAATATATAAATAAATATTAAATTTTTTTTTTAGAACATCTAATTCATTTTACATTCATTGGCAGCACAAAAAATACACAATTCTTAAATTATTTAAATGAAGGCATATCACTTCAGGTTTTTTTTATTTCATTAACAAGAAAATTTTTTTTAAATGTTTTCTCAAATCTATTTTATTAGTATATTTTTTAGTTGTTATTGTAGAAGCAGGCGATCCTTTAAAATTGTTTGTTTACTAATAAATTTTAATTTTCTTTTGTTAAGGTTTTTCAACCAATGATTGTAACTGAGCGTATTCTAAAAGTAAGCAGTTTGTGTGATTTTTTTTAATTTTTCTATTTTTGAACCCATATTTTGAAATTTTTGATCTACATATGAATTTTCTTCTTAGCTTTCACTTGGAACTTCAATCATTTCCTTTAGTGGTGCAATAGATGTTTTGAAAAAGTGTATAAACGTCTCTGTGTAAGTTGAATGTAAATGCTCTTTCCATTCATTGTTCATTCATTTATTCTTAACCATTGTTATAATCAAATTATGATACAGTTACAGATACTTTTTATAAAAACAAGTGAGAATGTTTCACAGCTTGCTCTATAAAATGTATCTTTATTTTTAGTAATTCAAGTAGTGGTTCAAAGTCAAATATTTGCAAACTTATATCCAGTGTAGTAGTCTGGCTGTTTGAGAACACTATTGACACATTTAAGCTGATGAATGATGTAGGAGATTTTATTAATTTATTTTGAAAATTTGATTTTATTACTATATTATACTTTGTATTACATATGTGTGTATATATATATATTTTAATTATGTTATTTAGGTGCCCCAAGAAGACCTTACGGTCTTGTCACAGAGCACTGCCGAGGTGCATTTAACTAGGAAGTTCACACCCCCTTCCTTACCCTGACGCGAATATATGTCCAAAGTTCGTTTCGAACCTGGATCTCCTGCTTCTAATGCAAGCACTCTAGCCACTGCACCACGGCCGCACAATATATATATATATATATATATATATATATATATATATATATATATATATATATATATATATATATATATATATATATATACACAGTAGTGTACCCTATGGTTTTTTCCCGGTCGCCCTGCAGGCGACTGAAACTAGTTTTTATTTCTCATTTGAATCATCCGCTATGATAATTAGTAGTCCAGTGTAAAAGTTTTAATTTTTATTTTTTCTTGGGTGAAAATACTGAAGAAAATTTAAACGTCGAACAACTAAAATATGTCTAATAAGGTTTGTTTAAAAGTAAATTAATTAATTTATTGTGTTTTATCTGTATTGTTTTATTTCTTTTTGTCATAATGTTCATAACAATCTTTATGTGAAGCGAAAAGGTTAAAAGCCAAAACTGTAAAGAAATGTTTTAAATATGGAAAAATATTATATTATTCTCTCTGAATCTTCAATCAAATTTAATATAGTTGAATGTTTAAAACGTTTTTTTAATTTTTTAAACATTTTTCATTATAAATTGGAAATTTATAATGAAAAATGTTTGAAAATTTTAAAAAAATTTTTAAAATGTTTAAAAATCTTTTTTTTTAAGAAAAAAAAAAGAATTTCCATGTGCATCGTTAATTTCATTCTAATAACGATTTTTTATGTGCATCTTAATGTTTTTTATTTTGTTAATTTTGTTTGACAAAGTCAAAATAATTTTTTTTTTTACAAATGAAAAACAAAAGAGATTCAGTGTTATTAAAGATTAAACTGCCCATTCACGTGGTTCAAAATGTGACTATAAGGTTTGAAATATGATACAATAGCATTTGGAAATTAAAGAAAATGTAGTTTTAAAACTAATTTTAAAATTTTTTTAAAACACATTTTTTAAATTGTGAAGAAATGTGCTTCAAAATGCAACAACAATTGTTAAAAAAGCAATACAGCCACACTTCGAAGTACTAAATCGCGTGTCGACTTCTATTGATTAAGTTTAGTGAAATTATATAATGCACCGTAGTGTACTCATTGTTAAACTACTTTAAATGCTTTTTAAAGTTTTCTTTAGAATAATCGCAAGGAATAAAATATTCATAGATCAAAAGAAGGTTTTATTAATAAACACACTTTTGTAAGTAACAAACTGCTGGTTATCCTGCCGGGCTACTAACAGGCATTTTTTTAAAAATTTTTGTTGCCCTTGGAAAAAAGGAGTTGCTCTTTGCCACCAGACAACCACTAGGGTACACCCCTAATATAATATATATATATATATATATATATATATATATATATATATATATATATATATATATATATATATATATATATATATATGTATATATATATATATATATATATATATATATATATATATATATATATATATATATATATATATATATATATATATATATATATATATATATATATATATATATATATACACACTAAAACAAAAAGGTAGTAATTTCTACCTTAGGGTAGGATATGTGATATACCCTTAGTAAGGTATAATTTTCTACCTTTTAGGGTAGAAAGTTATGTTAAAAACAATTATTTGTCATACAATTTTCTAACTTAAAGGTATAATTTTCAACCTTATATGGTAGAAAATTATACCTTACTAAGGGTATATCACATATCCTACCTTAACTAAAAATTTCTACCTTTATTTTTTAGTGTGTATATATATATATATATATATATATATATATATATATATATATATATATATATATATATATATATATATATATATATATATATATATATATATATATATATATATATATATATATATATAATTTCTATTTTATCAGTGCATTGAGGAAAAAAACTTTACTGATCCCCAAACTTGTATGTCTGTTATTGCAAAAGCCCATGGTTTTCTAGAAAAGCTTATATGCACCAAAGAATATGAAGATATGAATGTACTGGGTAAATCTCTTCTTTCTGGTAAGATTTTAAAAATAATATTTTATATCATTTTTATAAGATTATAAAAATAATAAAAAAGGAAGTTGTTTTTTTAATGAAAATATTTTTTTCAAAATACTGTTTTGATTTGTTATAAATAAATAAAAAAGCAAAAAAATTAAAACAATTTTCTTATTTTTAATGAAAAATAATAAAATAGAAAAGTATACTATTGATGTCTGCTCGATAAATGTCTGCTCAATAGATGGTTTGTAGAGATTTGTACCAAATAAAATTAGGTGTTCAATTGTTGACATTTTATTTCATTTTTCTATGATATATCTAACATCTAAAACTATAAAAATGTTCCTAACTTTTAGAAACACCTAGCATAATTACTATTAGTTAATAATATTTTCAATCAAGTTTTCAAAAAAATGGTAATGGGTAAAGTAAAGTTAAAAGTTTCTAAGAAATTTGTTGATAAAAGGTAAAAAAATAAAGTTGATAAAGATAATTCATACACTTGTAAATTATTTCCAAAAGTTTCATTTTTTTTCGAGGAGATACACACGAGCTTACAAACGAGCAATGCTGAATGATTTAAGTTGACTTGAGTTGAAAAAAAGCCTCAATAAAAAACGGCCTAAAAATCTACTGTTTGCACTAAAACAATGAAATATTTACAAAATGGAAGTTGGAATCATAGAATCATGCTAGTTTCTGTTTTTATTTAATAAAGTGTACAATAATAAATAATATGGATTTTTGATTTACTAGACTATTTTTTCATATATACATACCTTTAGATACATAGATCTTAAAGTGGATGTTAACCATTGCAGCAAAATCAGTAATATTATCAAATCAGAAAAGTATTTTGGAACAGTAAAAAAACTTGAAATCAGAATAATACTTTGGAATGGAGGGAGTATTTAATTTGGTGCTTTTTATAAATAATATATCTTTAAAGTTGCTTTAGCAATAAATTTATAGATTTATAGTAATTCAAAATTTAAATTTATTTTCGTTACTTAATAGTAAACCTTTTTAATAATGGTTCAGTTAAATGAGATAAGTGGATGAATAAAGTTAGGAAATAATAAAGTCAGGAATGAATGAAAGATGCCAACTTTGCAATGGACTGTATATATAATTTCTATGAAAAATTGTTAGTGAAAGATAGTTCAGGAAAGTAATGACTCATTAAGAGTGTTATCATTTATTAATATAGAAATATCAAGGGTATTATGATAGTTCTTAGCAGTAAAAAAATTTTGTTTACGTTAAAATTTACTAGGGACTTCAAGCACCAAGTTGTCACAAAAGAGAGATCAGATTCAAGATTGCCTGTTCTTAGAGATTAAAAAGTGATTACTTATCAAAACTTTATTTTTATATATTTGTGGTTCATCAGCAAATAGAGTCACTTAGTAGATTATTATTTAAAAGAACATTGATGTAGATGAGGAGCATAGAACCAATTATGGAACCTTGTAGTACCCCTTACAATACTGAAAATTAAATAGTGTCTGAGTTTTGTTGATTAAAGACTCAAAGACCTTGCTAATAATAGAGAGATTACTGATTGGATGATAGTTAACGATAAGGGTTAAAGATAGTTTTTAAAAATTGGAACCACAGTTGCCATTTTCCAGCAGGCAGGAAAACAAGATTAAATCAAGCACTTGTTAGTAGTTTAGAAAGAATTTAAGAGAGGTCTGGAAAATATTTTTGTTAGACTAATAAGAATGTTTTCTGGACCGCAAAATGTAAAAGAATTTAATTAAGAATTAAAGAAGCAAAGTAAGCCGGAATGATTCAGATGTCCAACAATGGGTTAACCTCTTTAACTGGAATGGCAGAAAGAGTATGGCCATTAAATTTAAGAATCGAATTTGAGGAAAAATTCTTTGCAAATAGTTCTACCTTATATACCTTAAATTAGCTTCACAAAATGCAAGTAGGTCTTTGCTAGCCTTTGCTTAGAAAAGCAGATCAGTAGAATATGAGGCAGATTTTAATGGATTACATGTTACTTATAGCAGGATCATGATAATCTTAATCATGATCTAACCTTATTGTTTATTAATTAATAGTTTGTTTATTAATTAATAGTTTGTTTATTAATTAATAGTTTGTTTATTAAGTTATTTTAAATTGTTTATTCAATTAACATGTAGTCTAAAAGCAGTTGATGAATTTAACTTTATTAACAAGTTATTATGTTTGTTAGGAATTGGTATATTTAAGATAGTATAATAAGGTTTGTAGAGTACTTCAATGCTGAGCATAATATAGGTATACAGGTTGCACTTTTATGTGATCTTAATAGTAAAATATTTAAAACAAACTCTAACAAGGAGCAGACTGCTGTTACTTATAATGTGGTAATGTAAGTCTTGCTAGTTAACTTTTAGATCCTTGTTGAGCTAGGTCAAGAATAGATAAATTTGAATAAAACTTGCTATTCAAATTTATACATTCTTGATCTAGCCCAACAAGGATCTTATCTTACCAAATTTAAACTATTTTATCTTTTGTACACATTTTTTACATTATTGACTACTTTACTCCTTACCAGGCTTGTTAAGCCATGATTTTTTCCTTAGCTTGTCTTTTGATTCTAGAGTGTTTAAATACTATTTCCTTATGGCATTACTTTTTAAACTTTATTCAAATAAAGAAAAACAAAAATAAAGAACAATAGCAGAGTAAGTTATCCTATTTTGCGTCAAAATTTAGCAAAATTAATTTATTTTTGATGAAAAAAAAATTTAGGAACTTTTAAATTAAGATTTAAAGTGATGCAACTCCAAAGATCTTTTTCCATGCAAAGATTTTATTAAACAAAAATATTGCTTACAATAAGTTTTAAATTAGGCCTGACATCATGTGACTTTTATTATTAGAAGTTTGCACTTAAAAAAGTAGGATGCTCAAAAGTGTACCAAGTGTATTAATACTTTGTTACAGAATAGCCTTTTATTTAGTTGCAGTTTTACATAGAGACATAGTTAAGAAAATACAACACTGATATCTTTCAAGGATGAGACATTTGTTTCTTTTCCCTATCCCTATGTGTATATGATGAAGTTAATAATTTGAAATTAAAAAACAAATTTTTATGATTGTAATGTTTTTTTTTAAGTTTATTAAATATTTATTTTTTATATTTATTGTGTAAACTGCATTATATTTTTTGAAACAAATTATTTAGGTAAAGATTTATCCGCATTGCAATCACATATGCAAAGTTTTTTTTCTATGCAGTTTGATAAAATGAAGTCACAGAATATGCTGATCTCACATTCTCTTTACGCAGAGCTGGAACGTTATCTTAATGAACTCATTAAGTTGGCATCACGGTGAATTTTTTATTTTCTTTATTTCTAATAAAAAATTAATTTTTTTGTTTTAATAAGAAAATCTATTTAAATCAAAGTAACTTTAATCTCATAACTTGCAAAATAGTAAAATTTAGATAAAGTTTGTAAAAGTCATGAATGAAAGTAAAGTAAAGCAACAAGTTAAAAAAAAAATTTTAAGTGAATATACCAATACATATTCAATCAAATCTAAAAGACTTGTGCAATGCCATTTTGCAATTCCAGTATCTAATATTTATATATTGTAACGATTGCTACAAAAGCAATTCCTTTTGAATAATTATTTATAATAGAAAGGTATAAGTAATAAGACCATATGAATTGTTTCATCATATGTAAATGGCATAAAACTTTGTTGGATTAAAGTTCCTTACATGTGTAAACGTTGCAGTTATAAAAGCCTTTTAAAACAGGTTACTACAGTTCTTTGCTCATTGTTATCATTATTGTTTAAAATTGTGGTTAATAAAAACTCAGTAATATTTAAGTATTAGGGCTGTTGTAAATAATCATTTTGAAGAGTTTTTGATTAGCGATGTTTTTTAAATTACACATTAAATAACATTAAGTTTTTTATTTTATATAAATTTATTTTGGTTTAAAGTTATAAAATATTTCAATATAATTAATAAGGTTATAATATTATGTCTAAGAACGGTAAAAAATTTTAATTTTTAAAATTGAAGAAAACATAATAAGTTTGATTAGTACTTCATTAACATAAAAAAAAAGCTTAACGTAAAAACATAAAAATTAAAAAATAAGTGAATTCAAAACAGTTATTTAATGTCCATTGTGTTTCTATAAAAGATATGATTGAATATGGTTATAAAAAGTCCTACTGCACTAAAATATCTTTCTACTTCAGTTGACAATGGTGGAATAGTAAGCAAAGCATTGTACATTTGTTAAATAAATGATTTGCTCTTCTTTAATTTATTTTTTTGAAAATACTAATTTCTTTTTCAATTGATGAATTGTTATTTTGAAAAGTTACTACTGTTGAAAGATTGGTATTTTCTTTGATAAAATGCAATTCAATTCTCCTTTTTTTTGTAACGTTTTCTGTACATACATATGTGGCCTCATCCTCTTGATTTAAACTAGTTTCACATTCTCATCAATGAGAAATAAACAATGAACAATTTCTTTAATTGTTAGAGCAAGTTCATTTCTTGTTGATTGTTTTAATATTGCATTTTTTTGTGAAAGTGTTTTTTGGTAAGTGTTGAAATATTCTAAATGCTCTAACAAGCCTTCTATATAAAGAATTCTACATTCAAATATTGTTTTATTTACTGTTTCCTAGAATTTTTTACCAGTCTCACTTGATTGTGTTTTCAATTTAATATATAAAAAAAAGCATTAATTATATTGCAATCTCGCCCTCCCAAAGCAAGTAAATTTACCTCAATGATTTTTATTAATTATACAATTTCCTTAATATGCTCAATTTCACAATGTGTTGGATATAAATGAATAACTGACAAATTTATTAGTATTGGTTTTATTATTTCTTTTGATTCCAACCGCTTCAGCATTGCAAACATTGAGATACAGTGTGTGTGTATATTAATTTTCATGATACTCTCTTTGCAGAAAATCATTTTTTACAGATGGTTTTCTAAAAAGGCAAGCTATTTTTCTAACTTTTTTTATCAATGATGAAAATATTGAACAAATTTGATTTTGTAATCAGAAAGAGCTACTTCAAGCCAACTTTGTCCTTCGCTTGGTGTAAAATCTTCCTGATAACTTATTGAAGAGTTCTTTTTCAAAATCTTTGTCATCAGGTTCTACTAAATCTGTATACTTAGCATATAAAACATCTAACACAGCCAAAACACAGATCAACACAGATGTATGTCATGACAAATTTGATGATAAATACCCATCAATCCTACAATTTCTTTCATTACTGATGATCCATCTGTTATAACAGCGATTATGTGGTTTTTGAGCTGTAAACTAAATTCCTCTAGTTTTTTTAATAACAATTTCAACAGCCTTGGTAGATGGCATTGTGTCTTTTACTCTTATCATACCAAGACTATTCTTGTTTCTATTTTTCATATCAATATTGATATTGATACACATATAACGTCTATTTTTCTTGGAGCTCCACTTGTCTAATGATAATGAAAATCTTTCACCATTCTCAATTCTTTTTTTTAAATCACTTAATTTTTCTCTAATCTGGTCAGCATACTCAAGCAGGCCTCAGCAGGAAGTGAAAGCTAAAGCTCTTGCTTCCCGCCAAGGCCTTCCCATCTTTCTGCTCTCACCGACACTCCCCTAAGTTGGTTTATAGCAATTTATGGCTCTCGTAAAAGTATTTTTATAAGTATTTTTTCTCTCAAAAGTTAAAAATTATAATTGTAACTAAAATAAAAAATGCTGTCATTTTAAACTTTATTTTTAATAATTCTTAAAATACCTGCATTTTATTACAATAAGAAAATATAAAACTTTTTTTATAAGCAGTATAAACAATGGTCGTCTAAAAATTTTTTTCATACTGCAATAAATGACACTAGTTATGTATATATTCTTGTAATATTAATGTAACAAACATATGCTTGACATGGCGCAACATATTTACCAACGCTTGGTGTAGGTAAGGCGATTTGCAAATTATTTGAATTCTTTTATTTGGAATTAGCATGATTTTATTAACGTGTCCAAACAAGAGCTTGAGATGTTATAATTTTTTTTGCTTCAGGTTTTTTTAATATTTTAAGAAACTTTTCTTTTTTTATATAATTTTCAAAACCTTTTTACTATCCCTAATAGTGAATCTAAAAAACATCATTTTGGAGTCTTTAGATCACTTTCGCTCAATGGTGTTAACATAAACTTAGTTAAAAATTTTTGAAAAAGTGCCTTAACCCACTATAGATCTTAGTTCCAATTGGTTCTGACGTATATTAACTATATAGCTGTCAAAATACAATATTTCTATCAATTTTCATAAAAAATACTAGAACTGCAACCAAGAAAGAGATTATAGTTAAGAAAAATTGGCAATAAATGATCAGAATAGACCATATTATTAAACTATGATGTTCATTTCTCCTAAAAAATGTATTTATTTAAAATCTTATTCAAATTTGGGCAAGTGATTGTGATTTTAAGAAGATTTTTTAAAAAAAAAAAAGAATCTTTGGACTGGGTTTTTTTGCTACAAACATTTAAATTTTATGATACTGAAAAGTTTATTATTTTAATTTCTTTTATCTTTTCATAATTCACAGACCTGATCATTTAATGGAAATATGTCATAGTCAACAAAATATGCAGATACTATAATACTTTAAAATTGCCTTAACTACACCTAGGGTGCAATTTTTTGTTAAAAAAATAAACAGAAAAATGAATGTTTCTATATTTTTGCATATGCAAATGTTAGCATTTGCTTAAAATTTTTAAAAACACATGCATTACTTCAGCAATTTTTTTTTCAAATAATTATAGATATTTTTTTATTTATTATTAGAAACATATTTATAATTAGTTACTAAACTTTAAAATATATTTTAAAAACTTTAAAATAAAACTTGATTATTTCTTTCGATAGCGTTACTATTAAGTAAAACAACTTAACGCTATCAAAGAAAGTAATGTGTTAGCATGGTTTTTGCATGCATTAACAAAAGCATGCAATATTTTACTTAAAATAAATGCATTTGCAATTTCTTTAAAAAAAACCATGCTTAAACATTACAATTGCTTTTTTCTATAGGCAATTATAAATTCAATAAGCATCATTGATATATCTAATAACTTATTAACTAGAATAAAAATTATTTGAAAATAAAACTCTCTTTTATGACATATATCTCTTAAATTAGGCATTTGTCAATAAATAAAGATATGAGCGTCAACGTTCATTAAAAAAGAAATGATTTGTTGCGCCCTGGGCTTGTAACAAATATAAAACTGAAATTTTGTAATCAGCAATTTTTTTAATGAATAAAAAGCTTGCACAAAAACAAAAAGCTCTTCTCTGAAGCTGTTTAGAGGAGCAGCTCACATGGCTTGTCATGTTTGTTTTAGGAGAGTTTTTCGCAGCATTTTTTTTCACACATTGCTTGCATTTTAAAGTTTGTGAATCATTTATATTTTCTAATAAATTAATCTAAACCTCAGATTTTTTTTGTTTGTTTTAGTTGCACCCAAATGTCATTGTTGTTGCACATATTGTGGGATAATTATGTAAATCTTGAAAAAATACATTCAAAAAGATTATTATCAACATACCATTATTAAGTAAAACATGAGGAATATAGTTTTTCTATAAGAAATAAATGTAGACATGAAAGATGTTCTTGGAAATCATAACTTATTCAGTTAGTTAAACATGAAACAGTTACTAGCTCAAGTGTAGAAAATCCATTGTATAAAGGCGCAAAACTCCTGCATTTTTCCTATTATAAATTTTGATTAATCAATTAATTGATCAACTCAAACAATAAACGATTAAGCAAATTAAGTATGTAAAATTTACCAGAAATTGTTAAACAAATTTTATGTTTTAACATATTGTTGACAAAAAAAATCTCATAAAAAACTTATTTATAAAAAAAGAATTTATTTAAGAAGAAAATATTTACTAAATTTTATTAATTTTTTTTTATTTATTTCAAATGCCAATTTTAAATTTAAATTAAAAAAAATGTTTTTTGAGTATTTAAGTACAAACTTAAGTATTTAAAATATAAAATAAAAACAACTAAAAAATAATAGTTAAAGAAAAAAAAAAAATGAAACAGACTTTATCTTATTTTTTATAGGGTTTATTCTTAACAAGTTGATTGCCTAAAGTAGCTGGTAAGAGTGTGAGACAGTGTGAGATTAAATATTGAATTGTTCAATGTAGGTTCTATTCAAGTGAAAAAAGAAAAGATTGCTGAAACGGCTCTTAAGAAAGGGCTAGACATGGTATTTTTAAGAGACAGTTCTACATTGCTCTTGATAATGTTTTGAAAAATATTGGAGAAAATAAGTGGTTGATTGTATGCAGAGATATGGGCCTGTTGGTGCAGCCAATATGGTTTTGACAGAGTACATAAAAGAAAGAGGTTGTAATACATGGTATAATCAAATGTTCAATCAGATGAGCAGAACTTATTTAGTGAAGTCTTAGGTTTAGAGGATGAATAAAATGAAATTTTCAGAGCCCAAAGTGTTGAGCTGTTAAGAAAAATAGAAATGTTGTAGAAGAAACAGCCTAAAAACCTAGATAAATATTTTTTTCAAATTGAAGCAGAAAACAAAGTATATGGCTCATTTAAAAATATAGCTAAATAGAGATGTTGAAAGAAGGTTTATCTGCAGTGAATAAAGGTAAAAGGCCACTAGAGCTGATCACATGTAGTGAAGTGAAATATGCTATTTGTAAGAGATCTGCTATTTGTAAGAAATCTGCTATTTGTAAGAGTTAGGCACAGCTGCTTTTCCTTCTAGTTTATTAAATGAGATGTTGAAGGCTTCAGGAAATCTGAGTATTTAATTGCTGTCAAATCTTTACAATGCTGTTTTGCATGGTAAAATCCTAAATAATTGAAAAAAAAGCTGGGTGTTAAAGATTTATAAAAGTGCTGGATACCAAATAGAATGGAATTCATATCAAGAAATAAAGTTGTCTGACCAGGTAATAAAGGTTAGATCGAGTTATTATAAATTAGTCATATTTAAAAAAATATATATATATGTATTGATCCTCATGTATTGAATGTGAAACAGTAAAAAAAAAAGAAAAACAAGTTAGGTGGTGTACTACCAGGGAGGTGATAGAGATCAAACTCAGAGCTTCTCACTTACAAGATGAGTGATCTACTACTACTTTACTACTGCATGAATACTGAATTATGAATATTGTTTAGATAATGAATGTTCAGATGATATAAAGATGAATGTATATTCCTAAAATGGCATTATAAGAAATGTCCAACCAGAATCAAATCATTATAAGAAATGTCCAACCAGAATCAAATCATTATAAGAAATGTCCAACCAGAAGCAAATCATTATAAGAAATGTCCAACCAGAAGCAAATCATTATAAGAAATGTCCAACCAGAAGCAAATCATTATAAGAAATGTCCAACCAGAAGCAAATCATTATAAGAAATGTCCAACCAGAAGCAAATCATTATAAGAAATGTCCAACCAGAAGCAAATCATTATAAGAAATGTCCAACCAGAAGCAAATCATTAAAATTATGATGAAAGTTTTATAAAAAAAAACACCCCAAAAATATACTAAATTACAAAAATAAACCATGAATATTAGAAATGATTTGAATTACCCAAGTTAAAACTTAATAAGAGTTAACAATTTGAAACAGTTTAATAAAAATTTAGTGTTTTGGTTTAATATTTACCCAGCTGTCAACTCTTTGATTGGTCACAAAGATTGTCTTTGTGGTTGTATTGTCTCAATACTTACATATCATACCTTGAAGGCCAATAATATAAACTTTATTTTTATTTGCGACATAATCTGAGGCTCTTATTCATAAATAGGCATTACAGGCAAAAAAGTTTTCCTATTCTGAATTCCATTCCTTTTGTAATTTTTTTTGTGAATAGTTTTTGGGCTGATTTATTTTGTCTCTCCGCTGGCAGTTGTGTCTCCTACATTATCTACTACTTTAAGACAAGCGTAGACAACGAAGCTTTTTTCTGTTGGTTTCAAGTCATTGTTTATTTATGGTTTTCTTACTATTAATAGCAAGATCTTTTAGTCTTTAGATAATAAATTTTTAATATATATTATCTTGACAGCAGAATACATGTTTCAGCTGGTTCTTTTTGACTAGGTGCATATAATAGATACAATATGCATTATAAATGTAGTTGAGCCTGCTTTGTTACCACGTTTGAACATCATTGTCCCATCATTGCAAGTTTGCATCCTTTTTTCTACAAGTACTACCATGGTTCCTGCTTAATCAAGGTATTCCATCAATTAAAACTTAATATTGCATAACTTGTTATTCAGCAAAGTCACATTATTGTATAACTTACTTTATGCTTACTTGTCTTGTTTTTTATAATTGCACATCAATGTTATGATATTTTTTGATGTCTTTTTGTTTTCATGATACAATTTTTAGTACTTTAAGTCTTGTCTTAAATGTTGTTTTCTTATATCTTGTTCTTTAATTTTATTTACTTTCTAGTAACTCCCAACTTAAATAGTGCTTGCTTTCATAACTTAAAAGTGCTTGCTTTCCCAACTTAAATAGTGCTATCAGCCTTGTTTAAATTTTTTTTTCTGAAAAGATCATAAGTAAACAATTCTTCAGCTATCAAACATAAACTTTGTATTAAATGATATATAATTTTTGAAGTGAAATACAATTTTACATGTTTTAAACTGTTCCTAATATACTAAAATTCTACAAATCTTCAAAATACAAAAATATGTTTTTTATTACATAATTATTACCTTTTTTTTTTTTTACTTTACAAAAAAATTATTTGAGTTATTTTTGTAATTTAAATAAAATTTTTAATTTTTAAAATCAGGTTTAAAAATGAAAACTATAAAAAAGAAAGCATATTTTTGTATTGTGTAGTTTGTTTCATGTAAAACCATAGGAAAAGTTTCAGAACCTATCCTTATAGGCATCTAATGATATACTTCTTTTTGTATGAGGCATTAAAAAGCACTTAGCCAATTGTTTTTGGAATTTTTAACTTTAAGCATAGTTTTGCGTAAAGTCTTATCATTGTTAAATATTACATAAGTTAAAGTTTTGTTACACAATAATTTAAAAGATAAATGGCATTAAAATAAAAAACCAAGAATGAGGTTGACACAGTATATTGATGTCTCTGATGTCCATAAGAAGTTGGGCACTAAATAATGGAGAGAAAATTTTTACACTAAAGTTTTACCACATTTTTTTTAGTTTAAACAATAAAATATAACCAAACTTTTGTAACCAAAATAATCAATTGTTTACCAAAGTTTTGATGAATGTGTCTACCAAAAATCATTAAAAGTCTTTATTAATTATTATTGTTCTTAATATTATGATTCTATATATGATCATTAAACTAATTTACTAAATATAAAAATGTAATAAAGCTTATTTTTTAAATTTTATGTAGATTACTAAAACAGAGCAAAGTTTAATTTTAAACAACAATGTAGTAACATCTAGCGATGCCCACCTAGTAACACCTAGCAATGCCTACCTAGTAACTCCTAGTAATGCCTACCTAGTAACACCAACCTAGTGACACCTAGAAATGCTTACCTAGTAACACATAGCTGCATCTAGATTAAATTAGGTAAAAATAATAAATAAAATATCTTAAAAACTATATGAATGTAATTAATATGTTATACGAATGTAGTAATTTTAATGAAATAATGAAAATTTCTTTAATTTCTTTTATTGTATCATTGTGTCAAAAGAAGTTTTCTTAATTTTTACACTGTTATAAAAAATTTTGAAAAATGTGTAAAAAATTTTTATCCAAATGTTTATAAAAAAAAAACAAAGTTCTTATTTAAATTATTTATTGAAACATTTTATTCAAGGTTTCATGTAATTTATAAACATAATATAAAATGATTGTTTATTTGTTTATGTTGTTTATTTAGTTTTAATTATTATTATTTGTAAATTTAAAGGTATCTTAATCCTCCTTTACTAATCTCAACAAAGCCTCAACAAATCCCTTACAAAGCTTCACAACTTTTTTTACAATTTCAGGTGAGAATTTTATAATAGTTACTATGATTTTATATATATGTATATATTTAAAGAAATACCCTGTAAAATCACATCTTAATTGTTTGTTTTTTTATTAAAAAATTGAAAAAAATTAAAAAATTGAAAAAAAGTTTCCAAAATTACCATACTGCCATTGTACCCCAATTGGAAAATTAACACTATGGCATAAATCAACAGGTCTTGATATTAGAAGCGTAATTAAAAGAAAATAATAAACTATTCTTAGAGCACAATATGTGGATCACAATGTGGGAATCTCAAAAACAAAAAAAATTAGTGGCGTCACAGGTTATTCCCTTTGAGCCTTGGTCCTATAGCTTCAATCAGATTGAATCCAATTTCAATTTAAACCAATTTTGAGATCATTGTTCAGAACATTCAATAGTTATTGGTGAATAATATTTGTTATATATTTTTTTGATAAGAAGTATAATTTTTATTTTGCTATTATCATTGAATATATTTTGCTTTTGGGAAACCAAATAGCTTCTTTCTAGGTTTTTTTTCCAGATCTTTTAATAATCTGTGTGCAGTGCTATTTTTTGTTTGCCTTTCAATAATTAGTAAAACAATTATTAATACAACATTTTTTATTAATTACCTGTCTCAGGAATTTTTTTAAATTTTAACTAAATGTACATAAACCACATTAACATCCTTCTGCAAACTTTTCTGAACTAAAAAACATTGTGTTTTTATTATAGTTTGCATGAGTGGTAGGTCTAGATTTTATTATAGTTTGCATGAGTGGTAGGTCTAGATTTTATTATAGTTTGCATGAGTGTTAGGTCTAGATTTTAGGTAGCTATGTGCACAACAGACATTTTTTCAAACTTTCGGACATAAAGGCCTAATTAGAATTGATAAGACTTTCAAAATTGTTTTAATTACCATGCTACAATATCCAAATGATTTAACAGTCCTAAAATTTGCAAATTATTATCATTTGCAAATTATAGGATATTATAATTTCTATATAATATTTATTTTTAGAAAATATTTTTTAAAAAAAAGATCTTGGATTTTTAAATGCATAACTTATAGTAATAGACAAAAACCATGCTAATTTATGCTAATTTATGCTAATTTAAATTTGGAAAATAAAAAACCACAAAGCTTTTGCTCATACAAAATTTCCGACTCCATTTAAGGGAAAATAAGGTTTTGAAAAACTATTTGTGTCATTTTAATTTAAACTAAAAATTATATAAAATTTTAAATATTGAAAATAAGAACCTGGACAAATAAGGCTAATTCATAAAGAAACAAGTTCAGTATGCTGCTA
This sequence comes from Hydra vulgaris, assembly GCF_038396675.1. Lineage (NCBI taxonomy): Eukaryota > Metazoa > Cnidaria > Hydrozoa > Anthoathecata > Hydridae > Hydra > Hydra vulgaris. The sequence goes on along the minus strand of NC_088924.1, from coordinate 11,868,462 downwards.
ACGTGAATATTAAGAAGTTTGAACTTTGCACCCTCTGCCTGCATAGCGAGTGGTTTCCCACTGCATTTATTCTGAATCTCTCATGCATCTAACTGCTAAATCTCTCATGCATGTTTCAAATACTTTTAATTTTTGCAAGATTTAAGCAAGCTTTTATTTTCCAATACATATGGCTGTTCGTACCTTGCAGCTAAAGTTATTTATTATTTTCTGATCATTTTTCACAATATTTTTTTATTGCTGAAAATCGACTTTCAAAAACAAGAGCACCGTCATTTCATTCCTTTCAAAGTAAACTCAATACAAAGAAAAAGTTCAAAATTCAAAAGTCTATTACAAAAGTTATTTTAGTAATCCGGTAATCAAAGCAGCTCATATGTTTATCAAAATGCAGCTGATTCTGAAAAAGACTTGACAATAACTGTTTATCAAAATGCAGCTGATTCTGAAAAAGACTTGATAATAACTGTTAATCAAAATTCAGCTGATTCTGAAAAACTTTTTGAAAAATTTAAGATATGAAAAGATCTTAAATTTTTCAAAAAGTTTTTCTTTATTTTACTGGATTAAGCAGAATTTTGAACTGCAGTTTGTAAGTCAAATTTTTTTTCCTATTTAATTGTTAGTACAAGTAAACCTGTATTAATGCAAGCAATACTGCTATGTATTAGTACTACAAGCAGTATTGCAATTTGTCAGTACTGCAAGCAATATTGCAATGTATTAGTACTACAAGCAGTATTGCAATTTGTTAGTACTGAAAGCAATATTGCAATGTATTAGTACTACAAGCAGTATTGCAATTTGTTAGTACTGCAAGCAATATTATTAATACTGCAAGAAATATTTAAATGTATGAATACTGCAAGCAATATTGCAATAATATATTTAACATAAGTAATTAAAATAGTTACCTTGTATTGCTAACTTTTGTACAAAAAAAAAGCCTGCCATAAAAGTTTTAAAAAATACAAAAAAATACAAAAAAAAACCCTGCCATAAAAGTTTTAAAAAATACAAAATGATCTAAAGATATAGACGAAAAAATGTTAAAAGCATTTAAAACTTCAAACATTAGTATAACTTTTTTATTGGCTCACCTTCTAAGTGGACTCACAGTGCTAATAACTTTTTTTTTTTTAAGAGAAAAAGTTTACAAATAATAAAATATATAATAATATTTTTTAATTGTTTAATAAAAACCTTTTGTATATTTTTATTATTAGATTCTATTTCTAGGTTTTAGAATATATGTCAAAATCTAGTAATCAGTTAGCCGATGTCATTTCTATATTTTATCAGGTTGTTATTTCATATTATTTAATATTTGTTCAGTTTAATAAACTATTATTTTGTAACAAATTTTTAATGAATGTTCAGAAAAATAGATTTGTTTAAACTAGAGGATTATTTCTGAAAAAAGAAATAATAAGTTTTATGTATTTATTTATTTTTATTTTTAGAATCCTTCTGCTTTATGTGAAAATTGCTATAACTTATTTGAATATGCTGTTCATAACATAATAACTTGTGTCAACAATCTTGAATTGCAAGCATTTACAGCTTTTTTGTTTATTAAAGTAAATATGTTATATATACTTATTAGTTAAATATATATGTTGTATAAATATGTTTTTGCTTTACTTTTAACTAATAAAATATTTTCAATTTTTATGACATATTTTCAATTGTTATGAGATAATTTCAATTGTTATGAAATATTTTTAATTGTAATAAGATGTTTTCACACATGTTAAACAGTCTAACCATTGGAATTTTTTAACTCTTGGATCTCGTTCCTTTATACGAAATATGCATGGTTTTGCAGCATATGAAACCCATGTGGAAATTATTATTATGTGCCATGCGGGTTTCATGTGGGTAATATGTTATATATACTTATTATTAGATATATTGTATAAATATGTTGAATATATATGTTGAATAAACATGTTGGGGTTTTTCACTTATATCTAACATGGGGTATAGGTGAAAAATACCACATGGGTTATAGATGGTAAATCCCACATAGGTGTAAAGTTATAGATATTAAATTCACATATGTTTAAAATAAAAGTGTGGATACTTGGTATTTAATGGTATTTTGGTGGATAATGGCATTTAAAAAATTATAAGTTAAATAAGTTGCGAATAACCATTAAAGGGATCCCAAACTTCTGAAACATGTTGTGTTTATATTAAAAAAACGATAGAAAAAAAGTTTAGGCTAAATTTTTTGAAATAAAAACAAAAGAATAAATGCATACCAAGAAAAACTAACTTTTTTTTTATCAAAGCTCGCCTTCTCTGTTTTGTTGTAGGCCGAATAGTCTTCATAATATACGCTGCAATCTACAGACTTTTTTTTGTTTATTTACAAAATCAATTTTTTAAACAAACAAAAAAATCAATGACGTCATGTACTAAAACTCATAGTAATAAAACACGCTTGAATAAATTATCAAATCTGAAGATTGCAGCATATATTATGAAGACTATACGGCCTATAACAAAACAGAGAAAGGGAGCTTCAACTAAAACAAAAAAATTAGTTTTTCTTAGTATGCATTTATACTTTTGTTTTAATGAAAAAAAATTTAGCCCAAATGTTTTTTTTTAACATTCTCTTTAATATGAAAACAACATGTCTCAGGGGTTTGGGATCCCTTTATAGCTTTCAGATAGACGTATTTATTGCTATTATTTATAAACATTATTTGCTACTTGATCCTATTTTGGATTAAGTTTATATGGCATTTAAGGTCAAAAACCTATGTAGTATTTTCCTCTTATGGTCCAGGTGGAATTTAAATTTAATTAAAAAATGTGTAGCAAAATAAATTTATTTTAAAAGAATTATTAGTACATTTTAAAGAATTAGTTAATACATTACAGATAAATAATAAAAACATTTGCTCTTTTACTATTTACACATTGCCTTTTGTTTCTTGAGTTTATTTATTAAATTGCCTTGATTCGTTCATTACCAAGGCTTTCAGTATCTTTTAGCATTCTTCAAACATTTTGTCAAATTAACAAAGTAAATGTTAATGAATACAATTCTACATAATAACCTTAATTAACCCTATGAAAGTAAATTGTTTTATTTTTGTTTATAATAGATCAAAATAACTTAGATCTAATCTTAATGACTTCAACTTGAAGTTTATTTTATGCTTAGTTTTTAATAAACAAAACCTAAATTGAGAATTCTAAGTTGTGAATTATTAAAACACATTAGTTCGACTTTTATAATTATAAAAAAGAAATAATGATAAAAAATTGTGATGTTATAAGAGTATATAGAGTATATTGTTAGAATATAATATCACCAAGTTTCATCCTCAGTGCGGTATTTTTTCTCTTCTATTTTAATGATCTTAATGATAATCTTACATCTAGCGTGGTCTTATTTACTGACAACACAACTGTATACTCCAGTCTTGTAAAAAAAATCATCATCTTTTGATTGCTTAGAGGCAGATCTCAAGCATGATCTTTCTTTTGTAGCTGCTTGGAACTTGAAATGGCTGCTTTAATCCAAATAAAACTTAATTGTTTAGCACAATATTGCTTATAACAATTTTTGTTTCTTAAAATAAAATATTTTATTGATTGTTGTCACGGGACTTAAGAATCATTTTAAAATGAGAATGAGTACATTTTTAAGTATTGACAAGTACATTTATAATTTTATTAGTATTTTTATATTTAATTTAAGAACTTTAATAAAAAAATATGTTCATGAAGAAATATGAAATCTAGAAAACGGTTATAAAAATTAAACTTTTTTATTAATAAACTTTTGTGTCATGCTGATAAATTGACATCTATAAACTCAAACATGTTATGTATAGCAAACACTCAAATCAGCAATATTAATATTTCTATATTGATGAGTGGCAACATTTTTACTGAGTCTTCTACTTTACAGAAATTGCCTTTTAGTATTGACCTCTCATGAAAACCTCCTTTACATTCCTCTCATGGAAACCTATACAATCCTCTCAAAACCTATACAAACCTCCTATACTCCATTATCCATTGTAGAGTTAGCGTCTGCTAATGTGCATGCTTAGGTAAATGATCATTATAACAGTAATAAACTGAGTTTTGTTTAGATTAAAATTCACTTGTAGTTTTCCTCTTTTTAATGTGCTTTCATCTTCTTACTACTGATTTCATTCTCTACCTCTATAAATCCTAAAATTGTTAATTATTAAGTTTTCATTAAAACATGGTTGTTTTATGAAACATTCTCAGTTTAACAATTCTGAAACAGTGCATACATGTACATATTCAATTAGTAATTATTTTGGTATCACATTTTCGTTATAGTTTCATTGCAAAGCTCTTGTTAAATTCCAACTAATAAATACTACTGCTGCTACTTTTAGTTTATGATTTTGATTTTATTTTTAAAATTTGGTATTTCCATTTGAATCATATTTCTATCCATCCATTTTTCTACCATTTTTTATGGTTTTTTATGAAAGAATTTTAAAATAAAAATGCATGTACAAGAAGTAGCATAAAGATACTTATTGATGGAGAGAAATGGGTTTGCTAAAATAATTTTTTAATATAAATATTTTCACTTATAATGAGGTTAAAGCAGTAATCAAGGATCCAAAAGACCCATAAAATAGCTAATTTTCAGGGTTGTATCTATTTTAATAGATGATAAAATAGATAATTGTTGATGTTGTATCTATTATAATAGATTATAAAATAGATCATTTTTGATGTTGTATTATAATAGATTATAAAATAGATAAATTTTGGGGTTGTATCTATTATAATAGATTGTAAAAAAAGCCTTATGTGTTTACGTTTTTTTTTTAAATCAAATATGTTTTTAAGTTTATTGATAAATTCGTTTAGTTTAATGCTTTTTAAGTTGATGTTTTGTTAATTTTTTAAATGATGATAATTGTGATTGTGTTGTGATCATGATTGTGATTGTAATGTGATCATGATGATAATTGTGATTGTATTGTGATCATGATGATGATTGTGATTATGATGTGATCATGATGATTATTATGATAATCATAATCATGATGATTATTATGATAATCATAATCATGATGATTATTATGATAATCATAATCATGATGATTATGATAATCATAATCATGATGATTATTATGATAATCATAATCATGATGATTATTATGATAATCATAATCATGATGATTATTATGATAATCATAATCATGATGATTATTATGATAATCATAATCATGATGATTATTATGATAATCATAATCATGATGATTATTATGATAATCATAATCATGATGATTATTATGATAATCATAATCATGATGATTATTATGATAATCATAATCATGATGATTATTATGATAATCATAATCATGATGATTATTATGATAATCATAATCATGATGATTATTATGATAATCATAATCATGATGATTTTTATGATAATCATAATCATGATGATTATTATGATAATCATAATCATGATGATTATTATGATAATCATAATCATGATGATTATTATGATAATCATAATCATGATGATTATTATGATAATCATAATCATGATGATTATTATGATAATCATAATCATGATGATTATTATGATAATCATAATCATGATGATTATCATGATAATCATAATCATGATGATTATTATGATAATCATAATCATGATGATTATTATGATAATCATAATCATGATGATTATTATGATAATCATAATCATGATGATTATTATGATAATCATAATCATGATGATTATTATGATAATCATAATCATGATGATTATTATGATAATCATAATCATGATGATTTTTATGATAATCATAATCATGATGATTATTATGATAATCATAATCATGATGATTATTATGATAATCATAATCATCATGATTATTATGATAATCATAATCATCATGATTATTATGATAATCATAATCATGATGATTATTATGATAATCATAATCATCATGATTATTATGATAATCATAATCATCATGATTATTATGATAATCATAATCATCATGATTATTATGATAATCATAATCATGATGATTATTATGATAATCATAATCATGATGATTATTATGATAATCATAATCATGATGATTATTATGATAATCATAATCATGATGATTATTATGATAATCATAATCATGATGATTATTATGATAATCATAATCATGATGATTATTATGATAATCATAATCATGATGATTATTATGATAATCATAATCATGATGATTATTATGATAATCATAATCATGATGATTATTATGATAATCATAATCATGATGATTATTATGATAATCATAGGTATGTGTTTAAGATGTTTTTACTTATTATAATTTTATTTATTTTGTTAGTTTTCTTTGTTTCTATAATAACTTAAAAACCTAAACATTGTTAAAAACATGTTTTTGTTGGTATTTAAAGCTCATACTTTGTTCTAAATTTATTTAGATTCCTGCAATATTACGTCATTTAGAACCAAGATATAAAAAAGTTAATGGGGAGCAATCACTTATAACCAAAATCTGTCAATTAATAGTTAATGATAGCAACATTCAAAATCTTAACAAAAAGTTTGAGTAAGTTTAACGATGATGATGTTGATGAGAATGATGATGATAATGATGATAATTATGATGTTGATGATGACAACAAGGAGGATGATAGTGATGATGATGACGATGATGATGATGATGATGATGATGATGATGATGATGATGATGATGATGATGATGATGATGATGATGATGATGATGATAATGATGGTGATAATGATGATAATGATCATCATCATCATTGTTTTTATCAAAAGAAAACATGTTTTTTTTTACTAGATGCAATTCGTACACAGTTTTTGTTAATCAATGCAGAATTAATAATGGCTTAGATACAGCCCAGCACCAACAGCTGATTGCATTAAACAGATGTGTACAATTAAATGAAAACTCTGACGGGTTGGTTAGCAAAATGTTAATAATGTCAAAGAAAGGCATAGATTCAATGAAAATTTTACTTAGTTCACCATCTGAAAACAGAGAAAAGATTTCACAAGAATTGATGCAGTTGATTAATTTGGGTGATCTTCAGCTACTTTTAGTCACTTTGGCTGCTCTTGATCAGTTGGACTCATTACTAAATATGCTGCTTAAGTATTATTTTAAATATTTAGTTGAAAACAATCAATTAATGATAATATTAGAACAATACTTTTACTTAATTATCTTTCTACACAAAGAGTTTCAGAATATTAAATAAATATTTTAGAGGTTTAAAATAAACCATGTATTATAATTTCAATGTATTTTTTTATATATATTTATTATAATATATATTTTTAATAATTTATTTAGCTCATGAAATATTTACGATTGTTGTATTCCAAACCACTATGCATCTAAAAATTTTTTTTTTTTTAAGGATTAATAAATTTGCAGAGAGATCTGTTGAAGGGAATAAGGAAGGTACATTTTTTTTAAAATGACATTCTGTGTTTTTTTATTTGCTGAGTAATAATATATATAGTATTCACATACTTGAAGTACCAAAAAAGAAACATCTTCCAAGACCTATATAATACTGTAGCTGATGTCATCAGCCTAGGTTAATACAACGCGTTTTATTTTAACTTAAATTAACAGTAAATGTTGTTCATTTGTAGATAATGCCTATTCAAACCTACACCTATAGTCAATATATGCACTGAAGGTCCTACCTATGCCCAATTTAGTATAATGTTTTTAGTGTTTTTTTTTATCTTTAGTTCTTAGTGATGTTCGAGCTGATATGTTTAACAATACCTTTGTACTTCTTGGATATATTGAATTATTGTTTGGCAGCCAGGTAGTAAAATTTAAAATAGAAAATGTTTAGTATTATTTATGTAATTTTATTTATATTAATTTCATTACAAAGATTTTCAAAGAAGTAAAGCCTTATGAAGATGCATTTTTTTTAACATGGCGAAGAAACTGCAAACTAGTAACAAGTCATAAGCATTATTCACAGTCTGTTTTTGATGAAATGCTTGAGTATTTGTTGAGTGCAAACAACACCCTGATAACAAAGTATTTAATTTAAATATTTTACAAGTTATTTTATATTATTTTTATGGGAATTCTTTATTATTTCTTTAGGGAACAAAACACATCAGGGAATTTTTGTATTAAGTTTTTTTCTTTAAAGTAAATTGTTTTACCAACTGCGGACCTCCCCATAATAAAATTACTCTCACCTCCCTCACCTCACGTAATAAAATTAACCAATAAGGTTTAAAGTTCAAATTATTTGTGAAACAAACACACCCTAGTGGAATAACTTCATACCAAAAAGAAGTATTTTTGAAACCATCACACCTTGTACAGTTTTAGTCTATATTTTACAATAATAAAAAGGGTTAAACTGTTAGATCCTGAATTTTTGGTTTTCAAGATTAACTTTCAATGACGATACAAACTTGAAATTTTGTAATATTGATATTGGATTCATACAATGTTTTACAAAAAAGTGATTGAGGTTTGAGAACAAGCTCAACCAGAAAATTTGGGTCCCTTGCCCCATAGTGGAATAAAATAAAATTTGTTTTTTTCATAATATTTGAAACTAAATTAAAAATTAATCATTAAATCATAAAATTTCATCAATAAATTTTTTGTTATTAAAAAGTTATAGACATTTTAAGTCTATTATTTGCCCATTTATCCCAACAAATAACTTTAAATACTCACAACTTTTGAAACTTTTTTTTTTGATGAAATTTGAAAGTTATGATGAGAAGTTATGTGTAGAAAAATACAAAGATGGTTAAAAAGCCTATTATTATTGTGCTTGTAGAAATTTGCAAGAATCTTATGGAAACCTGAAAAAAAAAAATTTTTTTTTCATGAAATTTGTAATAAATATTTTTATCAAGTAATTATGAAGTTTTTATGAAGTTTTTATGAAGTAATTTATTTTTATGTTAGTTTTTATGATGTAATTATGAAGTTTTTATGAAATAATTTTATGAAGTTTGTAATAAATTTATTTAATAAATATTTTTGTAATATGAAGTTGGCCTTAGCTAGTGAAGATGAACTTCAAAACTTTGAATTTCAAAGTGAACTTCAAACGTATGGAATGATTAGATTATCAGCTAGTAATTACAAAAATGTTTGCAGAAAAAAATTAAAAATCAAATTTGATTTTTAATTTTTTTTCTGCTGCATCTTATCATAACTGTGTGAACCACGCACTTTTAGATTGACCGGATGAAACTAAGTTTGTAAAAGTTCTTGCTTCAATGGAGCTACATCTGCTAAATAAAAACACTAACAGACCTTTTAGTTGTTTTGATAATTATATAAAATCAAGAGAATTTTCTTTTAAAGCAGACAATCGTAATGTAAAATGAGTAAAAGACCAAGACTTCATGGTGGGTAATTTAGGCAAAGACAGTGTTCAAAAGTACTTGATAACACAAATATTTTGAAAGATTTTTCACTGGATAATGATGAATATCTTTTATTTTACAAGCATTTAAATGTTTAAAGTTGAGAAAAGTTGTAGTTGTAGGAATGACTATAAAACCATGCTATGATATAAAAAAATCAAAGAGTTTTTAAGAAGCCTACCGTAAACTTGGATTAAGAGTATTGCCTTAAGTACATGTGTAAGTTAAACATACAAAGGAATTAAAAAAAAATGCCAAGCTATTACAGTTAAGCTATTGCAGCAAACAAGCCTCTGAATCTGTTCATCATAAATTTAATCAGGTCTGATAAAACAGTTACAAGGTATCAAGCTGTCATGAAAATTATTCTAAAAGCTTTTTTATTGTTACAAACAAATCTTGTCATATTTTGCTGAATGAATTTATATATTTATTTATTTTATCTATTGTTTTTGCATATTGAATATATATATTGTAAAAATTTAGTTTGTAAAAGTAAAACATTAAACGGTTTTTATAAATTTGTTATGCAAAATATCACTAAAGTTCTAAACAAAAAGATCTAAACCTTCTTTTGATTTTGTATTTAAATAATCAGAGCCAACCCTACTCAAGTTAGTTGACTCTAAGTACCCTTCCCTAGTGTAACACCCATAATAACTTTTTTTTTCTTTTTTCGACTTTATATTAACAAAAATTAAAATTCATTGCCAGATTTCAAATTTCATCATAAAAGTTTTGTTCAAAAGTTGTGAGTGCTTAAAGTTAATTGTTCATTTAAATGAACAAATAATAGACTTAAAATGTTTATAATTTTTTAACAACAAAAAATTTATTGATGAAATTTTAAATGTTAATTTTATCTTTTTTTTAAAGATTAATTTCTATTTAGTTTAAGACATGAAAAAAATTTTGCTTTATTCTACGCATACATGGGGCAAAGGACACAAGTTTTCAGGTTGAGCTTATTCCCAGACTCCAATCACCATAATTTATTTGTAAAACATTGTACGAGTCCAATATCAATATTATAAAGTTTCAACCTTGTACATTGATATCTATCTTGTCATTGATAGTTATCTATATTTATCATCAAAAATTAAGACAGGCTTTAATAAGTAAATTTATTATGAATTCTTAAGTTTTTTTTTGCTGTGTAGTAATGCACAATGGGACGAGTATTGTTGTTGTGCTGGAAGCATTCTTAGAGAGCTGACACATGCACATTTACGAAGACATATTACAACAGAAGTTTTGCAAGTATTTGATTTGTTAACCTATGTCAAAAATTAGAAAAATACAAGTAGTATGATATATATATATATATATATATATATATATATATATATATATATATATATATATATATATATATATATATATATATATATATATATATATACATATATATATATATATATATATATATATGTATATATATATATATATATATATATATATATATATATATATATATATATATATATATATATATATATATACACACTGTAAAATCACCTATGTTCGGTCACTAGAGATTTAAACATTAAAATATCAAGCATAAATAAAAAAAATACATTTTTTTTTTCTGAATCATACAGAAAATTATATTGATAATTGATATTGTAAAAAAAAAAAAAATGAAAAATGAACACTAGTACTCAGTATTTAATTTAAAATGAAAACATCTACTTTGAACGAACTTTCAATACCATCTCATAAGTTCGGCCGCTATATAAATACTAATAACGTATCACAAACTTAATGTCACAAATAATGTAAACTAATTTTTAAATGTTGTTTTATTGTAAAATTATGGTATTAATTCAGGTAATACCAGAACTAAGGTGGGCTCAAAAAAAAAAGTCCTTTGGGGCACCAAAGAAAACAAAAAAGAGCACATAAAAAAGGCTTTTTTAAATATAAGTAGTAAAAAAAGTAGTAGTTTGCTTTAAATGAGCTTTGTATGTTCATTGGCAATTCTTGCACGTATCGTTGATCATAGTAGAACAGCAAGATCCACACAACCAATTATCACTGGATTCGCAATGCATCCATAATTGTCATTGAGCTGTAATTTTATCTCCAAAAAAAATGTCACAAGCTTGATATTTTTTAGAACTCAAAGAACTGTCAGTTAATTTTGAAATTATGAACAAATTTTTTATTCAAAAAAATATCACGCCTTGTATCAATTATAAAAATGTCAACATTTACAGGTAAAGTTACCAGTAAATTTTACATTCATCAACATCACATTATTACTGCTAGTTGTCTTCTTCGTTGTTTATCTGTGAATGACCAAAGTTAGAGTATTTCAAAATTTCACAAATTTTTATAAAAAAAGTAGTTAATTTTCAGAAATTCATAACTTTTTTTTTGTAAATTTAACTAATTTGGTGATTCTTAATAATACTGTAATTAAATATCATTTATTTTAATAATTTGCTTATTTTAGATTTTAATAGTATGCATTTGTTTAAATTGTTGTTTTGCTAAAAATTATTTCAGCAGGTTGTATATAAACACTATTATTTTTTTTATAGATTCATATTTACGAACTAATTACAAATATTATTTGAAAAAAAAAAGTTTGTAAAATTTGAGTTTTGCATGCTTTTTTTATATTTTCTCTTAAATGACCAAAGTTACATGGTAACCGAACTTAGGCAATTTTATGGTATGTACATTTCTACATATATAATATTAAAGATATATTTAGCTTATTAGGGTGGTTCAAAAAACAACTTTTTTTAAAATAGTCTACTGCACTTAACTAAATGTGTTCTATATAATACAAAAACACTAGGTTTCAAATTTTTTTGAATAAAAAGTTTTAAATTTAAGGGGTGCCTCAAGACCCTTAAAAATTTGACAGGTCCCTAATATTTTGAAAAAAAAAGTTTTTCTAAATTATGTCAATCTGGTACTCAAAAGAAGCAAAATTATATAAAAACTTCAAAAATAATTATTAATTTACATAAAAATATTTTTTTCAGATATAATCGCCTAAAAACTATTGTTTTTAAGATAAAAATAAAAAAAGTCAATATTTTCAAGTTTTTTTTAAATAATTTTTTTTAACATGTTTTTTTATGTAAATTGATTATTATTTTTGAAGTTTTCATATAATTTCGCTTCTTTTGAGTACCAGATTGACATACTTTAAAAAATCGTTTTTTCAAAATATTAGGGACCTGTCAAATTTTTAAGGGTCTTGAGGCACCCCTATAAAAATATTTTTTATTCAAAAAAATTTTTAAACTAGTGTTTTTGTATTATATAGAACACATTTAGTTAAGTGCAGCAGACTATTTTAAAAAAAGTTATTTTTTGAACCACCCTATTAGCTTATGACAGCTTGAACTAAAAGTTGCTAAAAGTTTTGTTAAATGTTCAACTTGTGTTTGCAGTTTTAGTTTATTTTTTCCCATTTAAAATGTGTACAAAATTACATACACTTCATCTTTTTTTAAAAAGGAACAAGTAAATAAAAAAAAGAAATGTGTTATTTATATTAATTTTTCTTGTCTTATAATTATTATCAATTGATAAAACCTTTATGTATAATAATTACTTGATTTATGTTTATGTATAATAATTATTTGATTTTTTTTTTATCTTTTAGATAGTTTGTGAGGGTTTTAAAAATAAGCGACCTGCACTATGTATATGTGCAATAGTTTGGCTTTGTACACAATATAGAACTATGCCGTCAAGTGAACGAGTTCGGACTGTGAAGTATAATTTCCACACTTTCTATATAAAAGTGTAATTTTACATAAAATTATTGATATTTCTGACCTTTTTTTATTTGTTTTAGAATTATCAAACTTCTTAAAAGACCTCTTAGTAATAACATCAATAGTGCAAGGTTAGTCACACTTAATCAGCCTGGGCTGATTTTTTCAGAAAAAATGATATTCTAAACCTTTAAAAAGAAAATGTTTTTTTACTAATTTAAAAAGAAATATTTCTACTTCTTTCTAGACATACATACATACATATATACATACATACATGCATACATACATTATGTATGTATGTATGTATGTATGTATGTATGTATGTATGTATGTATGTATGTATGTATGTATGTATGTATGTATGTATGTATGTATGTATGTATGTATGTATGTATGTATGTATGTCTAGAAAGAAGTAACAATATATGTATGTATGTATGTATTACATACATACATACATACATACATACATACATACATACATACATACATACATACATACATGCATGCATGCATACATACATATATCTATATATATAACTATAACTATATATATACATCTATATATATATATACATCTATATATATATACATCTATATATATATATATATATATATATATATATATATATATATATATATATATATATATATATATATATATATATATATATATATATATATATATATTAGGGATATGACTTTTTAATTTTTTTTCAAATAAAATGTTTCCTGTATCATAAATCGATGAACTTTTACCTAAAATCATGAAAAAAGGCCCAAATAGCTTTCTGCAACAAAGAAAGGTCACCCCCAAAATAAAAATTTGATTTACCATTTTTATACATTCATTTTTGACCGATGTTTTAATCTTAAGCTTAATTCTCAGCTTAATTCTATTTATTTCATTATTTTGTTATGAATTTATAAATATAACGCCACACGTTACCATGGCAACGAAACGGCCGTGTGCCGGCAAATACTTGGAATTGTTATGTGATGACGTCATTGTGTTACCACGGTGATATAGACGACTGTAACAGACTGTAGAAGATTATAGAACTTAGTAGAACATTCTGGAAGCTCTAAATAATTATATAAGCGAGCTGCTGTCAGAGCTCAGTGTTGATAATGTGAATAGTTCTATGAAGTACTCTGCGTGTAACTGAGCTAATAAGGAACTACTGTAGCGAACTAAAGACGCTGTAAGTGTACGAAGTATAAGTAGTTGTAGCATTATCGTTAGGATACGGACTGGATTATCGAACTGTTATCAACATTGACTGGATTATCGAACTATAATTGGATTACTATACAGTTAAAGTATTTTATTAATTAAACGACTTTATTAAACGGATATTTACGCTCAGCTATCCGTAAAGTCGTAACAATATTATATGATGTCTCACAAGAAAAGTCATACCACAGTAACAAAGAACAAGAAGACTTGGACTAAAAATTTGGTGAGATTTCAAGAGTCACACAGAAGAAGAGGAAGCGTGGCTGTAGAAGAACATTCACTCGATGAAAAATCCAGAATACCACTTCAATTGCAGATCGTAGGAAGATACCAGTTTCTCGGAGCATATGTTAAAGGAAGAAAAGAACGAATAGACCAAATTTCTAAGGAAATTACAAAATTGTGGGACAATAAACTGAATTTTCCACGTGTGTCTGATCAAGTGATAAGAGCAAAGCTTATGAAGGTGCTGAAGGTCTATGATGAATGTGTCAAGCGTGGAAAATATGATGTTCTCAATGCATTATTTGACATCACGAAAGTGAATGGCCAGTGGTTATCCTCGGAAGATAAACGTCTATACCACCTACAAAAAGAAAGTAAAGGACAGGTGGGGTACTCAACAGGACAAGTGGCAAGTAAAGAAACCATTCACCCTTCCAAGAGAAGGAAAGTCCAGTCTGGAACAGCAATACCTTCCACATCACAAGTCCTGTCTACCACAGACAGTGGTACTGAATCTGAAAACTGCAAAAGTAAGAGTGAAGATGATGAAGACGACGACGGTGATAAAGACGATGATGAGGACACTCAGAAAAAAACTAGAAAGCACTACAAAAGTAAATTTGCTGTAAGTATGGTTACATCAAGTGGAGTTTCCACAAAGAAAGCTGCTAAAATATGCAATGTATTATCACAACAAGGTATTGATATTCCAACTCCAAGTCAATCAGCAATTTACAAGTCCATATTCAAAGAGGCAGGTAAATTAAAAAAAGAAATGATACAACAACTTAAAATGGAACAGTGGTCCTTACACTTTGACGGCAAACGAATAGATGATAAGGAATATCAGGTAGTTGTACTTCAGAATGAAAGAACTGACGTGAAACTTGATGCACTGCGTTTAAAAGATGGCAAAGCTGAAACTGTTGCTGAAAAAATTGCCAAACTTATTGATGAATACAATTTGTGGAATTCAATTAAGATGATCATTACTGATACAACAAATGTCAATACTGGGAAGAGAAATGGAGTTGTTGTGAAGTTGCAACGTATGTTTAAATTAAAGGGTGTCACAATACCACAATTTATCGGTTGTCAGCATCACGTACTAGACAGGATTCTCCGTCTGGTGATGGACGAAGAACTTGGGGGTGATACCAAATCTCCAAACATTGAATACCCATTTGTGTCTGAACTGTTGAATAAGTATGATGAACTGAAGGATAAGTTTGTGAATGGAACTGTAGAAATTCTTGATAAATCAGGGTGGAGAGACGATATGAAGTTTTTGTACCATTTAACAAGAGTGTTTAGGTTCTATGAAGAACAAAGAAAATTCCCTCTGATTCACTTTCAGAACATTCCTAATATGAGCAATGCCAGATGGAACTCAAGAGCCATTCTCGCCATTCTGGCGTTCATTCTTATGCCTGAAGCGAGAAAGAATTTGGAGAAGGTTTGCAGGTTCATTTCATATGAGTGGGCAGAACATTGGTTTAGTAGTCAAAAGTACAATGACAATAACTTCAAGAATTTATCTGATGTATTGAAGCCTTACAAAAAGGCATTGCAGTCATTCAAAAATCACTGGAAGAAAGAGCCATCCGTCATCGACATACCACGAAGTAATCAGATAGCTGAACGTGCAATCAAGGTGATGCAAGACCTGTATGCTTCCTGCAGAAAGAAAGACAAACTGCAACTTCGATTCATTCTAAGTAATAAGCGCTAGACTCTTTATGAGACGTGAGCATCATGTGACCCATGTACTAAACACAGTAGGCCTATAGACACAGACAGTTATGTATATTGTTGTACTAGACGCTTTGATACTGTTAATTTTGTAATACTTGTATAATTATATATCACATAATGTTTTTTGTTATATCACAGTACATGTTGCATAAATAAATAAAATAACAACAGGAGTATGACTCTTACAACATCTTCAGCCTTTAATATTCATTTACTGTACAAAAGTGTACCTATTGAAAATTCGATTTTTTGGTTTTGGGGTGACCTTTTTTCAAAATATGTCAAAATGAAACATCTATTCGTTCTTTTTACATAAAAGTTCATTGAATTACGATACAGGCCTAGTAGGTTGCAAAAAAGTCATATCCCTAATATATATATATATATATATATATATATATATATATATATATATATATATATATATATATATATATATATATATATATATATATATATATATTTATATATATATATATATGTATATATATATATATATTTATACATATATATACATATATATATATATATATATATATATATATATATATATATATATATATATATATACATATATATATATACATATATATATATACATATATATATATATATACATACATATATATATATATATATATATATATATATATATATATATATATATATATATATATATATATATATATATATATATATATATATATATATATATTGATAATAAAAATGCTCAGTACATTTTACAGTTGTAAATATTTATTCATAAAAAATTAAAAGTAAACATAAACTATAAAAATGATACAAAATTATTTGAAATCTTCCATGAGAGTAGGAGCAGGAGCAGAAATTATATGAAAATGTAATTAGCTTACCAATGAGTTTTCCATTTTTTTAGCTCCTAATATATTGTATGATATCCCTTGGCATCAATCACTGCTTGTAACATCCTGGGTAAACGGTTCACAAGGGCTTCCAGGTGATCAATTGGAATATTATTCCATGCAACTACGCAAAATCTAAAAAAATCTACTTTTTTGGAACCAAACTGGGTTCTCTTAATTTTTTGGTTCAAATAATTCCATAGATTTTCTATGGAATTATTTCTATGGAATTATTCTATGGAAATATTGGGATTGTGTGCAGGGCATTCTAACATTTCTATATTATTTTCCTTAAAGTAATTTTGCACAATCTTGCTGTTATGCTTAGGATTATTAGCTTGTTGGAAGATGAATGAGTCCTTAAGCCTCATTTTATCTACAGATTGTTGTAGATTATTCTGTTTGGATAGTCTTTATATCTAGTGATTTGCCTAAGTGTTTCCAAACTTTTGGTCGTTTTTGAGATTTTTAACTCAAATTTTGTTTCATTAATCCAGATTATTTTTTTCCAGAAGTTCATAGGCTTGGAGACATATTTTTTTGCAAACTGCAATCTAAGGACTGTCCTTTTCCAGGATAAAGGTCTTTCTAATCATGTGAGACCCATAGAATCCAGCTGATTTTATTCTCCTTTGTATAGTTCTCTCTGAAACATTATTATCAAGGTTTTTTTTTAATATTCCTAATTGACAGAGTTGGTTCCTTTGTTATTTCTCTTAGAATTCTGTTATTGTCGCAAAATGATGCTTTGCGTGGGCGATCTGACCTCTTTATATTTTTTATAGTATCATTTTATAGTATTCATTTTATATTTTTTAATTATTGATTGTATTTTTTATATTTTTGAGCTCTTTTACTGTAACCTTAACCACTTTTCCACTCATCCATGATTAATTGTTTTAAATCCAAAATGATTTCTTTTTTTTAGGCATTTTATTGAATATTAAGGTGTTTTTAACAAATTAAGTTCCACTATCACATAAATTAAAGTCACAAAATAAAGCACTAAGCAAAATATTAATCAAACAGTTTCATAAACTAGAAAAAAGTTCATATCAAATAATCTTAACACCACTGTATGAATATTTATGTCAGACGAAAAACTGCTGATTTTTTAATGAAATATAACTTTATAAAATGGGAATTCCCTGATTTAAAAAAGATAGATTGCTGATCTTTGCAATATATTTAACATTTCTGCAAGGTTGATTGTCATAAAAATGAGATAAAAAAATAAAAAATACCAGTCAAATCTTAATAAAAGTTATAAAGGTATGAATAATTTTGGCGCTTACTTTATACATTTATATATATATATATATATATATATATATATATATATATATATATATATATGTATATATATATATATATATATATATATATATATATATATATATATATATATATATATGTATATATATATATGTATATACATATATATATGTATACATATATGTATATATATATGTGTATATATATATATATATATATATATATTATATATATATATATATATATATATATATATATATATATATATGTATACATATATGTATATATATATGTATGTATATATATATATATATATATATATATATATATATATATATATATATATATATATGTACATATATAAATATATTAGGGTGATTCAGATTGTAATAGAAAAAAAAAAGTTCACAAAAAAGCATTCTCCTCAAACAAGAAGTAAAAAAAAGTATTCGGACAACAATTGAAGCAATTCTTGTTATATGGGAGAGAGGAAGAATTCCAACTCAAAGAGTTGATAATGCAGAAAGAAATTAAAAAAACTTTATGACGAATATCTGTTGCTGAAAAAACACCGACGATCAAAATTGGACAGCTGTCAAATGAAAGAAAGACTTTTCCATGCTGAACTTGAAGAATTTTTTGATATATCAACCAAAAATGCATCAGAAGTTATGAAAAACGATGAAGATAAAGCATTTTTACATCAGCAGCAAGAAGATCCATTAAGTTGTAGCATGGCAGGAATTGATCGGAATTTAACAGCTAGGGAGGCATGGAAACGAGTCCGAGAAACTAAAATGGAATTGAGGCGTCAAAGCATTAAAGAGGAACTGATGGAAAAAACAGAACTCATTTCTTCTTCATCGGTAGTTGACATTTTTAGTGAAAATAGCTCAAGTTCCTCAGATGATGATGAATATCAGACTCCTTTTGCTTCCAGCACACTGAGCACAAGTGGTTCAATGAAAAAGAAGATGAAAGTTCTAACAAATGATGTTGTATTGTCTCTTGATCGTGTTAATATTTCTGATCGCCGTGCACTCTTCGTGGTTGGAACAGTTGCTCAGGCTCTTGGTCATTCTCTAAAAGATTTATCATTGTCGTACAGCACAATCCGCAGAGAGAGGCGATCTGTTCGTGAAGCGCTGACTACAGCTGACAAGGTTGATTTCTCTCCTGATGATCCACTTCTTCTGCATTGGGATGGAAAGCTCTTACCTGATATCACTGGTGGTCAAAAAAAGTGGATAGAATTGCCATCCTTGTGACTGGTGGTGGGGTGGAAAAATTGCTGGGCGTTCCAAAGATTGATTGAGGTACAGGTGAGCAACAGGCTGATGCTTGCATGAAGGCTCTTAAAGATTGGAAATTGGAAGAACTTGTTCAGGGACTAGTTTTTGACACTACTTCATCCAACACTGGGTTTAACATTGGTGCCTGCACAATAATAGAGCAGAATCTTGACCGTAATCTTATATGGATAGCATGTAGACACCATGTCTTTGAAGTCATGCTTTCCACCATTTTCATGACTGCATTTGGAAGTAGTGGAGAACCTGCAATCAACAGCAATCAACAAGGAGGTGTTCACTCAGCAATGGCCAGCAATCAACAAGGAGATGTTCACTCAAGGGAACGAAGAATTGTATTACTGTGATTTTTTTCTCAAACTCCGTGAAGAAATGGTTGTGTATTATGGTGAAGCAATTAAAGGTCAACAGCCCAGAGATAATTACTTAGAGCTCTTGAATTTGTGCCTTATTTTTCTTGGAGGATCAACTGCAACATCGGAGTTGAATGTAAAGTTTCGGCACCAGGTGCAACACACAATGCACGTTGGATGGCACAAGCTATATATTGTATGAAGATACATTTGTTTCAGGATCAATTTGTTATTACTGCAAAGGATAAGAAAGGAATAACAGTTATAAGTCTTTTTGTGGCATTTATATACGGACAGTTTTGGAAGGAAGCTCCGTTAGCTGAACAAGCACCATTCAATGATGCTAAGCTTCTTCAACAAATTCAAGAATATCTAAATCATACCATTGCAATTAATGCAGCAAAAGCTTTTCATCACCATATGTGGTATTTTTTTGAACATCTAATAGGATTAGCTTTCTTTGATTCCCGCCAAGAGAGACATGGCAAACAACCTGAAACAACAGCCAAAACAGAAATCTCTTTGCTTTTCATCAAGATCAAAAAGCAGCCGAAGCAGCTCGCGACATGCACCGTGTATGGAGAAGGTAGGGGAACATAGGGGAACAAGCAGCACAAAAATGGTTTGCAAAGTTCAAAAATGGCAACTTTGACCTTGAAGACACGTCTTGAAGCGGGACGCCCATTAGAATTCGATGAGGAGCATCTAAAGGCCCTGTTGAAGGAAATTGGTTGCCAAACAGCCCATGAATTGGCCGAAAAAATGAAATGTAGTGCCATGACCATTTCCAACCATCTTCAATCAATAGGTTTTTCTCAAAAACTTGGAGCTTGAGTGCCTCACCAGCTTGATGAAAACAACAAAGAAAATCGCCTTCAAATTATTGCTCAACATCTTGCACGCCATCGAGCAACACGGGGTCATAAACAATGATTTTTATACCGAATCGTTACGGGAGATGAAAAGTGGTGTCTATACGTGAATATGAAGCAAAGAAAAGTGTGGGTGGCTTCAGGAGATACGCGGAAACCAAGAATAAAGCAAGATCTTCACCCAAAAAAGGCTATGATCTGCGTTTTTGGGACTGCAAAGGCGTGGTGTACTGGGAAATGCTCGAAAGGAACGCCAAGGTCAACATTTCCCAATTGCATCGCATGAATGAGGCTATTCAATAGAAAAAACCCAATCAGCAAGGTCAAATCATTCTCTTTCATGACAACGCTAGGCTGCATGTTGCGCATGTTGTCAAAGCTGCCCTTCAAGAGCTCGAATCAGAAGTTCTACAGCACCTGCCTTACTCACCGGACCTTGCGCCAAGCCAATAACACCTTTTCCGCTCCGTGTCAAACCATATGAGAGGCACTACCTTCAATGATGAAGAGGACCTCAAAAACTGGCTCAACAACTTCTTCGACACCAGACTGGGCGATTTTTGGCGAGACGCATCAACAAACTAGCCAAACGTTGGGAGGAGGTCGCAAATAATAACAGAGAATTCATAATTGATTAATTAATTGTTATAATTTATGTTTTTTTGTTTAAATATATATATATATATATATATATATATATATATATATATATATATATATATATATATATCATGGATGAGAAATCAGAGTTTAGAGACCAGGAGTCTAAAAAATTGCTGGGACTCCAGGATTTTTTTAATTTTATATCAGCATATGTTTTCTTACAAACTGTTATTACCTCTTATAAGTTTATTAATTTAAAGTTGTTTAGTCAAGAGTTATGTAACTTGTTTCTCCTGCAGCGGCCTTGTTCGTCAAGGTTCGTGTTTTGGAGTTATAGAGTTGAGAGAGGGTTATAACCACAAGTAGCCTCCTTATCTGTAGTGGCCTTCTCGACCTTGGGGAGGTGAATTATTAAGAAAAAAAAAAAACTTTAAACTAGCGTATGGCAAGCTCTCCAGCTTATAAATTATTCAAAAATGTGCAGCCTGTTTATAGCAAACATCGCCTATAGCACACATTGCTGTACAAAAATATAAGAGACAAATCACGTATGCTGTGTACAAAACTTATATTACTTTTTTTTTAACACTAAGATGACTAAGAAAACGGCTAGATGCCAAATTATGTTTAGGCGCATTCTTTAGAAAAATCAATAAATACAATAATCATGTTTCCTATAAAATTACCTAATGAAACTTCTATATAAGAAGACTACTGTTACCGTTATAACTGTTACTGTAAACTGTTAAATAAGAAGACTGTTACCAACAGCTACTATGGTATTATAGTTATTAAAGAATATTATATTGTTATACAACCTATGAGTTTTTTAGTATTTTTAAAATCCTCTTTGCACCCAGTTAAACCCTATCAAAACTATTTAGTCTTCATATTAAGTTTGCAGTGTGTATTTCATAATTTGTATTTTAAGTTATAACCTATTAACCCTGTTGTTATTTGTATGCATTGTGGAAGGGTATAAAGAATGTTAAATGTTAAAAACTTTTATTTTTGTATGTATTTCTGTTTAATAATTTTATAAAACTATATATTTTTTTACGTAGTGGAAGAATATAAAGAATGTTAAATGTCAAAAACTCTTATTTTTGCATGTATTTCTATTTAATAATTTTTTTGACAACTATATTAAGGACCGCAATATTAATACCTATATTAAACATGTACTCATCTCAACTGGACGAGGTTCTTCAGTTTGATCCACCTAAAGGAACTCCAGGTTGTTACTTTTAAAGTTATCAATCTTTTTTCATAATAATTTTTAAAATTGTTTTTATTGTAGATAAATTAGTAGCAAATAGTAGAGCTATTTGCTTTGTGTATTTTTTATTTATTTTTTGTTATTTGTGTTTTTTTTTTTTTTTGTTTTCTTTTTCTAAAAGATAAGGATAAAACTATTTTGTTATTATTTTTTGTATAATAATTTTATTAATAGTTTTATTTTTTGGTTTTTGTAGCACCTACTGAATTACCCAAATCTGGTGCATCATTGTTTTTATCTGTAGGTAGCACTTTATTAATGAGTATATATATTAGGAAACAGCACGAATTTTTTTTTCATTGTAAAAGCTCAGGAAAAGTTGTACTCTTATGTAAAATTAATTAAAATTGTAAATTTCCTAAAATATTTTTTTGCTTTGACAAAATTTTTTAACCCAAATTCACACTTGAATAAATTGAAAAAACATGTAAAATCTTGTATTTTAAAAAATCTGTAATATTTTAAAAAATATTTTAAAAACACATTTTACCTGTCTTATATATTTGGCTAACCATCAGAGCCCCGTAGTTTTTTTTTTTTTAAACATCTTCGCTTCCAACAAAGCTGCAAGCAGCCACTAATTAAAGTGGGAAGTTACTGAAAGAGAAAAGATGAAGATTGTAGAGCAAGATAACGATTGACAGACGACTTAAAAGATTGCAAATTATATGAATCAGGAAAGCAAGATAAAGGAAGCGAATTCCAAAGAGCTGATGTTCGAGGAAAAAAACTAGACGAATAAGCGTCTTTGGAGCACTTAGGAACAGTCACAGAAAAAGGATGACACTTAATTGAATGACGAGTAACACGAGAATGAATTATAGTAGATGGCACAAGAGACGCTAGCTCTTTAGAGCAGTGCCCATTATAGTATTTGTAGAAAAGAGAAAGAGAAGCAACATTACGACGATGTGATAATGGTTGGAGGTTGGCTGCAAGAGCAGGTCCAACTATGTTTACAACACGTTTTTGCACCTTGTCTAAAAGAGAAAAGGCATCATTAGAGGATCCGCCCCAGATATGGCAACAATATTCCATACAAGGCCGGATTTGAGATTTATAGAGATAGAGAATAGAATCCGAAGTAAGAAAGTGGCGAGCTCGATAAAGAGATGCAACCTTAGCAGAGGCTAATTTTGCAACTGATTTGATATATTGTTTCCAAGAAAGATTGGAAGTAAGAGTTAATCCTAGAAGATGAAGAGTAGGTGACTCATCGAGTACATCATCGTTCATAAATATAGGAAGATCTAAATTATTGCGATAACGATTGGCTGAAAAAAATTGAGTTTTATCTGAATTAAAGTTCACCAGCCACTGTGAGCCCCATGCTTTAGCAGAAGTAAGATCCTTTTCAAGCTCAAATGCCCCCTCCAAGCAATCAGAGGGTGTTGGTTTTTTATCACGACAAGAATAAATGGTAGTGTCATCAGCAAACAATGCCACCTTAGATGAGAGAATATCTGGAAGATCGTTAATGTAGATTAAAAAGAGTATAGGGCCATGGATAGAACCTTAAGGAACCCCTGAAGTTACAGAATAAGAAGAAAAGTGTTGTCCATCGAGGACAACTTTTATGCTACGATTAGAAAGGAAGGATTCGATGATCTTAAAGATGTTGCCGGATACACCATAAGAAGAAAGCTTATGGAGAAGACCAGCATGCCAAACTTTATCAAAAGCTTTTGAAATGTCCAGAGCAATGGCCTTAACCTCTCCACCTTTATCTAATGCATGATAAAACCTGTCAGTCATTACTGTTAACAAATCAGCTGTAGAACGAGAAGATCGAAATCCATATTGATGGTCAGAAAGTAAGTGATTAGATTCAAGATGAGAAATTAAGTGTTTGTTAATTAAAGATTCAAAAACCTTGCTTATGATAGGAAGAAGACTAATAGAACGGTAGTTAGACGAATCAGATCGCTCTCCAGAATTTTTGAAGATAGGGATAACAGATGCCGCTTTCCAGCAGGCTGGAAAGCAAGACTCTGATAAGCACTTGTTGAATAGTTTTTAGAGTATAGACGACAGCTCCGGAGAACACTTCTGCAAGACAATAACAGGTATGTTGTCCGGGCCACAAGCTGTAGAAGAGTCTAGGCAAGAAATCACTTTAGATACAGAGGCTGGAGTGATATGAATGTCAAGCAATGGATCAACCATTGGCAATATCAGGTAGAAAGCAACTAGTGGAATCAAGAGATGATATTGATGAAAAGTTTTTAGCAAACAATTCAGCTTTGTCTTTAGGTGAGGTGACAAAGTCTGAACCATTCAAGAGAGGTGGAATTATAGATTTGCCCTTATTATTGATATTAAAGATTCTCTAGAAGTCACGAGAGCCTAATTTTTGAGATGAGATACGAGATTTCATGACCTAAGAATAGCGGGTTTTGGCGTTAGACAAAACCTTTTTACAGTTGTTTCTAGCAGTAATAAACAGACGCCTGTTTCCTGGAGAATTGTTTTGCTGATAAATATGGAAGTAACGGTTTCGATTGGCAATCGCAGCAGCACAGTGTGAAGAAAACCATGGAGGAGAGTGAGGCTTGACCTGGAATCGTTGAGAGGGAATAAAAGATTCTATGCCAGCCTGAATCCACGAAGTTATGTAAGAAGCACATTTGTCGACAGGAAGACGAAAAATTTCTACCCAAGGGTCATCACGAAGAAATTCACGGAAAGAATTTCAGTCAGCTTTACTGTAGTTGTAAGAGGTTCAATAATAGGGGGATTCAGGTGATGAAGAAGAATGAGATATTAGTTTTAGAGAGATCAAACTGTGATCAGAAGCACCTAAGGGTGAATGTGGAGAAACTGAGCACTGACTAGGATCAGAAACAAGACATAAGTCGAGTAGAGAAGGTAAATGATTCGGGTTGTCTGGAAAGCGAGTTGGAAAGTTGACTATTTGAGTTAGGGATTGAGAAAGGCAAAAGTTGTGGGCTTTAATGCCTGCCGAATCACTGACACTAGAGCCAAGCCATTCAGAGTGGTGAGCATTAAAGTCACCAACAACAACTATACTAGCTGATAGATAAAAAGAGAGGGCTTGGTCAATATGATCAGAAATAACGTCAAAAAGTGTTCAGTCTTGAGATGAAGGAGAGCGATATAGAACAAAGGGAAAGGCAATAGAGTGAAGTGGTGCTAAACGAAAGCACATAAAAGAATAGTCTGAGGATTCAAACCTAGTATCACAAAAAAAAGGTGAATTCTTACGAATGTAAATGCCCAGGCCAAGTATGTG
Organism: Hydra vulgaris; assembly: GCF_038396675.1. NCBI lineage: Eukaryota > Metazoa > Cnidaria > Hydrozoa > Anthoathecata > Hydridae > Hydra > Hydra vulgaris. The sequence goes on along the minus strand of NC_088924.1, from coordinate 11,842,222 downwards.
ACTATTGGAGCCTTTACGAATTAGAGGAAGATAACCATCAATACTAAGATCACAAGATGAGACAGCTGAACTCAAGTTAGTCTCACAAAGAGCAAGTAGGTCTGGTGAACTTTGCAAGAGATAAGACTCAACAGAAGAAAAGTTACTTCGAAGACCACGAATATTAGTGAATGATAGGTTTAGAGAACTTGGTGATGATGATGGTTTTTTGTGTTTTATAGTTTTTGGTACTTTATTCATTTTTAAATTAGATTGAAGAACTTGACTCAAAGCATAGATAGTACTCAGAACACTGTTTAATAGCCCAAGCAATTGTCTCTTTTTTACTAATAAACCCTAAGCCGTAACAAAGGGCTCCAAATGTGGCCTCCGCAATGCACTCCAAAAGTACAAACAGGGACACCATCCATGCGCAACATGGCACTGTTAATACTTTGATATTTTTCAGCTGTTGATGGAATCAGCCTCTCTGAGAGCTACCACAGAGTTCAAGAAACCTGACTATCAGCCGGCCTCAGAACCATAAAACTGAGTTTTAGAGCTGTACCCTCATTAGGAGATAATAGAATGAGTTGCCTAGTCAAAAAAACAGAGACACAAGCAAAACCCATGCATTGAGTCAAGAAGATCCAGCATTCAACATCCTAAACTGGAAACAATGTATTAAAAATACATCTGCGCCAGCCTAATAGATGAAGGAGGGGTGCGAGGCTGGTCAACAGATAGAATCTATTTACCCCTTAAGTCTTTGCCTAGGAGGCCTTCTACAAGACAGTAGCTGGGTGCATTTAACATCTGCCCAAGATGAGTATTTTTATCGAGACACCATCTCTAGCCTTTACTCAACCAAGAGCCCCAAGACAGGGGGTGTTTTAAATCGGAGTTGGCATCTCCTAGCCTTTGCCTAAAAAGGCGTATCCTACAAGGCAGCAGGACATGAAGCAGATTGTACTGGGTTACATGTTACCAGTAGCAGGATAACCTGATCTGACAGGATCTGACAGTTAAAATTCTTTTTTGTAAAAATATGGTTGCATTTTACATGTGCTTTATTTTTACAACTTTTTGGGTAAATACACCCGGATAGATCATTCTCACATAAAAGTATTGTATAAGGGCATGTGTTTATATTGAAATTAGATAAACATATGTTTATCTAATTTCAATATAAGTTCTTCTTGTAATTTTACTTTGATTTTTTCCCATGCAACATTTTTTACTTTCTCTGAAAGAGTTTTTATTTGATACTATAGGGATTTGTTGAAACCTAACATTTGCTTTTCTCCATTGAGCAAAAAAAAGTGGAACTAGATTGCTAGCAAGATCTCTGTTAGAATATTTGTTTTACTGTATATTTATTTTGTTCTTTCAATCAATTTTTTTTTTTTGAATAACTGCTCTGTTTATAAAATCCTTTTCAGGCCCAATAGACTCTGAAATTCTAGATGGATTCTGATGGATAAATGTCTAGTTAAAACTTTCATATTTTATGAATAACTCGATTAAATAACTAGTAACAAGTGAAATAAAAACAGACTACAATTTTATAAAGACTTTAAACGGTGGAGAAATTAAAATCTATTTTAAATTCTAATACATAGAAACATGTTATATTTATTTAACACGAATTTAAATTTATTTCATTTTAATGTTTAAATGCGAAAGCTTGGCTATCAAGATGTTTTCTAATCAAAAAGGTCCATAGCAAACCTACCTTGAAATTTAATTTTAAATAAGAGTGCACTTTTTCCCAAGTTTATTTTATTTTTTTCAAAAACATAAGAACCTCACTGCACCCTAATATATATATATATATATATATATATATATATATATATATATATATATATATATATATATAATATATATATATATATATAACATACATATTTCTAACCATATTCTCGGAATTAAACTTAAAATTATATAAAGTATAATATTATATAAAAAATAAGTTAACAAAACTAGAAGTCTAATAAACTATTTTGATATAGATGAAAATAAACTTTAGCAGTATATTTATGCATGCAGTATAGAACACACACAAAAAAAAGATTATTCAAAACAATCAGCATCTGCTGATGGTTACCAAGACTAATGCCATTGCATTGGCTAAATGGTCAATATATATATATATATATATATATATATATATATATATATATATATATATATATATATGTATATATATATATATATATATATAATATATATATATACAAGTTTTATTTTAAATCTAAATAAAATAGTTAAAATAATATTGAAAAAAATTTTTATTTAAAAATTTTAAATTAAATAATTAAAATAAAAGCGGCAAAACTTTTTTTTTATAAATTCTGAACAAATTAATTTAAAAGACTTCATTAAATAAAATGTTGATTTTAATGTATTTTTTTAAATGAATTTGTTTTTACTTTAATTCTTTTATTCTGAATTCATTTTAATTCTAAATAAAATAATAAAACAAAATTTAATTAAAATCTAAATTAAATAATTAAAATAAAATAAACATTTTTATTAACTTCTAAATAATTGCAAAAAAAAACAAAAAAAAAACATCAGAAAAACTTATTTTTTATTCGAATTTTTAATGAAATAATCAAAATATAAGTAGAAAAACAAATTATTTAAACATAAAACAGAAAAAACAAACATTTTATTAGTTCTAAATAAAATATTTAATATAAACTTTATAAAACTAATGTTTCATTTAAAATCCTAATAAAATGGTAAAATGCTGCATTCATTTTTCAAATTTTCAAGCAAATGTTGGCAAACTCAGCATTTTAATTTTATGCTAAATGTTTTGTTTGTTGATTTTGTCAAACCCTGTTTCTATATTTTTTGCTGACCTTTTGCTGACCTAAATTGATTTTAGGTTTGCAAAAAATTGCTGACTTTGTTTTTCCTAATTCCCTGGGGTGTATTAGTATATCGTTACTCAGAGTTAACACATGTTACCACAATCATCAGACAAGTAGTAAAAAGTTAATTTTGTTATAATTTGTTTAGTAGAAGTTTATATTTGTGTTTTAAATTATTTAGGGGTGGATATTGTTTAGTATTTAGACAAAAATGTTTGTAGAAATTTGTTATTAGTTTCTGTTAATGATTAAATTTATTTAAAAATTTTTATTTTTTGTTTAATAAAAATATAATGCATTTATACTAAATGTATGTGAATATATATATATATATATATATATATATATATATATATATATATATATATATATATATATATATATATATATGTATGTATATATATTCTTGAGCACTATTAGACACACTTTTTCTACTTAAACATTTTTTTTTGACTTAAAACAGTAATTTCATATAATTCGAGTGCATCTAATAGCGCTTCTGTTATAATATATATATATATATATATATATATATATATATATATATATATATATATATATATATATATATATATATATATATATATATATATATATATATATATAGATGAATATATAGATGAATATTTACATACATATATATATATATATATATATATATGAATATATATATTCATATATATTTGTATTTGTATTTATATAAAGCTCTAATCCTCTGGATTAAATAAATAGCTTTATATAAATAGCTTAGGGTCAGAAAAAAAAACCCTCCAAAATCCATCCATTTTAAACTTTGTGTCAATTTAAAATTTTTATCAATATATTTGTAAAAATAAAGTTTTCAAAAACTGTAATTTTTATATCATTAGTATTGGTTTTAGATTGTTTCTGACGCAACAGGCAGAACAGATGGTGGTCATGTACACATTGATCTTGAAATGATTGGTAAATTCCGTGATTGTTTCCTCATCATGGGCCCCAACCAGTTTGCAAAAGCGATTATAATGGTTGTTTTTTTAGTGATTTATTTTTTTTACTCTATTTTTATTTTTAAGTTTTTTTTATTTAATTTTGTTTTACTAATTTTTGCTAAAATCAAAATATTTTTTATTACAGTTAATTCTTGACAGCGGAAATGAGGATGATATCATATTAAATGGTGAATTTCTTTATAACTGTTTAGGAAACAACTTATTATTTGTACCTACAATGAAATTTTTTTAGTTTACTCAATCTTGTTAACAAATAAAATGGTTAATTAAAACTTTAAGAGTTTACTTTTCTTTTTTTTACTTACAGAAACTTTATCACTGTGTTTATTTTTGCTTGAACCCATTAAACTTCTTGAGGTTGTGTTTAAGAAATTACTGTGCAGTTTTTTTAATAGCAAATATCTTGCTGATCCACATGTAAGTTTGTTCAGTTTCTTCTTTTTTTTTTTCCAAATCTTTTTTAATATTAATTTTTCAATATTTCCAACATTTAAATTGTAATATTTTTCACATAAATGCGAAAGTTATTACAATTAGATTACAATTAGACAGTCCTTGAAATAAGGAAAAATGAGGTCGGCATTAATTTGCTGACTTTAATTTGTTAAAGGTTGGCAAAAAAATTTGATACAAAGATTTTAACCATACCAAAGATAGATACTAGATTGGTGATTTCTTGCCAACCTCAAACACTTCTTGGTCAGCATTGCCAAATGTCGACCCTTATTCTGAGGGCTGATTACACATATGTGTGCATTAAATAGGTAATAATTAAAATAGATTTTCCCTATATACAATATTTTTCAGGGTTTATCCTTGGCACGCTGCCTAGGCAAAGTATTTGGAATCACATTATTTCTAAACGAAACCAAATTAAGTGAATCAAAGATGCGAGAAGCTGTTAGGTTTATTTTTATTTTTTTTATTTTTCTAGATTTATTTTATAATTAGAATTAGAATTAAAACTTACAAGATGTTCTGGTAATTATGATGAACAATTTTACCATATTTTTAATACCACTATCTATATGCATCTATATGTTATATACTTTTGTTCAAGTAAGTTATTTAAATTAAATGATTGGTTGCACTTAATGATAACATTCATGTTACTGTGATTTTTATTTTCAATATAAAATCAATATAGTTATCATACAAAAGACTGGTTCCTTTGTATTCATACTGACCATTAATTTATATTCCTTATAAAAAAAAAGATGATTTAAAAATTGGTTTAGAAGTAATAAATATTCTCAACAAATATTCAGTGAATCAAAATCAAATCCAATTATTGTTGCGTTTCAAAAGCAACTAGTCTCAAAAGCTGAAATTTAATTTTGTTTGTTTTCAACCAGGGTGGGGTCAAATTTGATCAAAGTATAAATTCTAGATTTCCAAATACGAAATCAAATACAAATATATGTAATCAACATTTTCCAAATTCAAATACGACAACAAATATTTGTACTTTAGGTTAAGAATAGATGTAAAGACAAGACTGATGAAATGGTCTACTAAATAGAAGAATGAAAACAAATTTTTAATTTAATTTAGTGTTCAAAATGAAAAAAAAGCAATTAAACAATGAATCTCTTGGTATTTCCCAAAAACAAACAGACAGTTTATGTAATTGCAAATAGGTTTTAATCAAATACAAAAATAAGAATTTAAGTAATTTTTCAATCAAATACAATACAAATACAAATATGCCAAATTAGCATATTTTTACCAAATACAAATACAAATGCAAATACATATATATATCTGACCCCAACCCTGCTGTCAACTAAACTAAAATTTGTTTTTCTGTAAACTTAATTTGATTTATAGAAAAGAGAAAGATACTTACTATGAAGCTAATTGTTCTAAATATCAAAGGTTTATTTAATAATTATTATAAAAGTCTGATTGAACAAGCCCAGCCTGATTAAGAACTTATTGGGTAAAGCTACAATGTTAGATTTTAGCTAACTAAATGTAAAATCTGATCACCTCTTTCATTGTAAATAGCTAAACCAAGTCTGTTTAACTAAAATCAGATATAATCAAATTTATTTAAAAAAATTTTTGAAAATCATTCTAATGATTTTTCACTCTTTTACTCTTATGTTTTAAATTATTTAAATCTGATCATTTAATGTAATAATTTTGGTTTTGTATTAAGTTTGCTCTTGTTTAACCAATACAATTTTGATATGCATGCTCTTCTTTTTACCTAGCATAGTATACACATTGAAAGTACATAAAATATTGAATGTTTAACAATACAGGCTCTACATATTAAAACACTACAGAAATTATTTTATAATTGACAATTTCAACGTTTCAGACTTAATTAAACATTAATTAATAATTTCCAGATGTTTTTATTTTATGTTTACAAACAAACATGAACAAAAACTATAAAATGCTAACAATCATTTTAGCAAAAAGTAAATAATATACTGAAATAATGGAGTTAATAAATAATGTGCTTGAACAATGGAGTTAATAATGTGCTGGAATGATGGAGTTAATATATAATGTTCTAAAATGATAGAGTTAATGAATGATGTGCTGGAATGATTTAACGAAATCACTGATTTAAAAATGCAAATATAAAGTCAGAAAATTCACATCAGGTTTCACACTAATTATTTTTGATAAAGAAAAGCTTTTGATTTAGAAAACCAGTTGCACATTAAATTTTAAGTTTGAATTTAATTGTTTAAGTTTGGAGTAAAATGCTCAAATGAAACAAGGTTATAAAAATCTTAAATAGGAAAACTTAATTGTACTCTTACATTTTAAATATAACAATGAATGTTTAAATAAAATGTATTTGAATAGTAGACCTATTACAAAAATTGTTATTCATTGTTAAGTTATCACTGTTATTCATTATTAGGTTAATTTGTCTTGTAATAAAAAAAATTTAAAAACTGTTATTATAAAATTAAAGCTTTAATGTTTTTTTACTTAATTATTTTTGTTGTTGACCTGCAAAATTACTTTATTGTTTTTATTGTAGACCTGCAAAATTAGCAAAGTCTGAAGATTGTGATGTCAGCCAAAAAGATCTTTTAATTCAATCTTTTGGTGAGTTGTTATTAGGAAACAATACAGTTTTTTATACTTATGTATTTTTTACATGTTTTTCAGATAGTAAACCACTAATTTAGGAATTAAATGTCTGTTAAGAATTGTGAAGGAGGAAGGGGGAGTATACATGAGCAATATTTTTAAGGCAGTTTTAAAAAAAAAACATCTTTTATCCTTTGGTAATATTGCTTTTTGATTCCTGTTATTTGTTTTTAGCTATGATAAAAATCACAAGCCTTTTGCAACAACTTTTTATTTTGCTTTGCTACTTGATTTGTATTTTATCTCTGACTCAGTCTTCTACTCAGTTTTTGCTCATTCTTCTATAAGTAAGATCTTGCCTTGACCTCTAAAACATCTCTTGGTTTATTAAGTAGCTATGTTGCTTTTGAATCACTAGCAGAGAAATTCTTAAAGTAACAATTTGATAGCATGCAGATGCAATATTGAAAAATTAATGCTTCTTATTTTTGATAAGAAATTGACTGAGGAAATCATAATTTTACCACCTGAATACCATCATTATTAACTTACTTTTTCATGTGATTTTTTTTAACCTTTTATCATAGTAATGCTATTATAAGACTGCTTATAATAGTCTGAGACTTTTCATTCAAGGTTATTTTTTTTGTGATATCCTTGTATTCAAGCTGGCCCTGAAACTTTGACTTAATATGTAAACCACTATTTTTCTTTGGTTTTTGAAAAACCAAGTTTTTATGAAACTTTTTTACCAATTTTTACTAAAAGAATTTACTCTGCACTGTATTTTTGCTTTACATAATCCTTTACCTGTGCAGTGAAAATATTTTTCAGTCCTTTTCAAATTCTAATCTATTATCTGTTTTTTTTTTGTTTTTTTGTTTTGTTATAATTTTTTACAATCAACAACAAAAATAGACTGAGCAAGTGTAAAATATCTAAATAAAAAAAACTATGATTTTAAAAGTTTTTCAATGTTAATTGTTTATTTGACACCTTATTACATGTCTTACCTACTATTTTTGAATATATAAATTTTAAATAAAAAATGTTTATATAAATAATAATATTTTATATTTAAATTTTAAATATTAAGAAATTTTCATCTCAGATAGTCTGTACTCTTAGTACTACTTCAATACTTTTGTCAATAAAATTCATCATCATTTTTTTTTCCTTTTTAAAAATCTTTTTTTTTTGACTTGTCAAACCTACTTCTGCTTGTTTGTTTCATTACATATTATAACTCTATTGATCTATTTAATAAAAAAAGAACTATGGTGTATGTTATGTAGTCATGTTTAAAAAACGGAATATCTGCTTTGATGTTAAAACCTAAAAACTTATTTATTTTAATTTAAAGCATCAAAGTGTGAGTGTGACCACTAAAACCAGTGGAATTACAATAATATTGAATTTATAACATATGAAAATTCTGCTTGAGTAACTTGTCAAACTTACAACAGCTAAGAAGTAATCTTTATTTTTTATATAAATAATTTAGAATGTTTGCTTCATACAATCCTATCTCATTTAATGAACAAAGAAGCTAGTGCAACATCAGTTTTTATCATGAACTTGTTGGACCAAATTGCTATGGCCACATCCGGCTTACACCAATCAGTTTCAATTGAGCAAAATGTTGTAAGATATTGTTAAACTATTAAATTAAAAAAAAAATAGTTAAAAAATTTTAATATTAATTTAATATTTAAAATTTTTTTTTTTTAATTTTAATATTTATTGTTACTAACTCAAAAAATTAACTAAAGAGCAGAAAATATATTTGCTTTGAAGTTTGGGACAGAATAAATAATAAGCTTTTATATGGTTTTTTTATAAAATATTTGTAATTAAATTTTTTAGGTAATGATAAAACTTGTTGATTTAACAGTAAAACTCCGTCTTCCTTATACTTATATCCTTATACTTATATCCTTATACAAAGTACTTATATAGAATATAAGCATTATGTCACTCGCTTTCTGCACATTTCTGTTTTGCTGTTTTGTCAGTATTTTTCTGTTTCGCACTAACATAACGAATGAACAGTTTGTCGTTACAGCTAATTTCAATAATGGAATGCTAACCATTTTAACCAAGTGCGCGTGGAAGCACAATGTGAATATAAAAATGTGCTATTGAAATGGGAATAGAAAATTAGGAAATAACTATAAGAAAGTTAAAACTTCTGAAAAGTTTTAATTTTGTAAAAATGTCAAGTAAGATTTATTTGATTTATTGTTAATAATATTCCACACATCGTTTATAAAAAAAATAAGTTTTCATAATGGAGATTTTTTTAAATTCATTTTTGTATAGTTTAAATAAGAAATTATAAAAAAATATATTTAATAATTATTAATTTGCAAAAAAAATTAATTATTAAAAAAATATCAAGAAATATAAAAACCGTTAATCGTAAGTATTAAGTTAACAGCGTTTTAAATACATATCAAAACAACAAAAGCAAAAAATTTTAGCCATGAATTTATTCTTCAATACTATTATAAGAACTTATTAAGCACTTGCATTTTTGTTTGGTTGCGTTTGTTTTTTTACCATTAATAGTTTAAAAAAATAGCAAATCTAGTGCAAATAAAAAACAAGAAGTTGGGAAAAAACTACATTGTTGAAGTAGTATAAATGCGCTGTTGTAGTTACTACTTCAAACATTGACGAATGGAAGTCGCATAGCAAATAGAAAGCTTTTTATAAACACAGTCTTCCACAATTTTCAAATTTCAAGATCGCTCTCGTGGCCCTGACCCCAAGCATGCATAATTGCACTTGATGACAACATATTATGTCCATTTATTTTTATTTAACCAAAAATTGAAAATTACGAATTTTTATAATTTTACAAAATTAGGTTAAGTGTCACTCATATAGTTAAAAACTAGTCATAAGAGTGACACCTAAATAAAATAAACAAACAAAAAAAATTCAACAGTTATATTAATATATGAAAGCAAGTGTAAATTAAATTAGTTATAAAAAATAATGATTAAGCTATAATAAATTAAATAAAAAGAAAAAAAAAATGAAAACACTCAATTAATTACAACAATATAAGTCATTTGCAACAACAGCACAAATAATAACAAACTTTACGCAAACGAAAAGGCAAGCACAAAAACTACAAAACAAAAACAAAAATTACATAACGAAAAGGCAAACATAAAAACTTTTACACAATAAAATAAATTATATTTGTTACTCTTGGCAGATACAGAAAAGCGAAGAAAATTTGTAGTGAATTATTTTTGTTTAAAGTAGTTCTTTTTTTTCTTTTTCTGAACATTTTTCGAATTTCTTTTCTTTTAAGTTGTTACTTTGCTTTTAATTGATTGTTTTTGTTTTATTTTATTAAATCTATTTGTTCTTTTTACTTTTTTATTTCTTTTTTCATTTTATATTTTTTTCAATCTTTTAGTTCGTTTATACCTTTTAATATTTTTGTTATTTTAATTTATTTTTAACTTATCTTTTTTAATTTTTTTAAATATTTTCTTTTCGTTTTTCCTTTTCTCTTCTCTTCCCTTTCACCGTTAAATAAACGCTTCCGCCATTTGCGATATCATTGCAAAGTGTTTATAATTTTAGGAGCATGATATAGTACGCTTGGCTATTTTCTTCATCACAAGCCCTGTATATATATATATATATATATATATATATATATATATATATATATATATATATATATATATATATATATATATATATATATATATATGTATGTATGTATGGCAAATTTCATAGTTCAGTGACACGTCATGCATAGAGATTTTCTATAAAAATTTTTTTTCTATAACTCAAAAATAATTTTTCTAAATTAATCTTGAATTAAAATTTTATGATATAAATTAAACACAATTGTATTAACATAACACTGACACATATCAAAAATTAAAACATGAGCAAAAATAAGTGTTTTTTTATCAGCATACTTTTTAAATGGAGTTTTCACTGAAATTTTAATTCTTGCTAGACTAATTAGATTTTTTGTTGTAATTTATTCATTTGGGAATAAGACAATCATAAAAAATTCCACAAACAACAGAGTTTTCATATTGTTTTATTTTACAGAAAAAAAACTGTCAGTTCAGTGACTCAACGTTCAGTGACGAAACAAAAAGATGGAATTAAAATCATTTTAAAAAGTTTTGTTATTTTGTAATAAATTTTAATTATACTCAGGTGAAAATAGCATCAGAACAAGGTTATCATTCTGAACATGAAAATGTGATTTTGATATATCTTTGATTTTTCTTGAATAACTTAAAATTGAACTGAATTCAAGTTCATTTTTTTTGTTGTCTTGTATAATTTTATGACATATGAATTACACATTTGCAAATCTTGTAATGCTGGTGAAAATCTGCTACTCACCTGATTTGGCATTGACTAGATTTAACTCTCAGGGCTGCGATTTGCTTAACAGTAGCTCCGATTCCGTCAGCCATTCCTTTCCCGTGCATCGCTGCAAAGAAATGCCAGAAGAATTTTTTCTAAAAATGTTTTTCAAACACAATCATTGCAGCCAAAATGCTTTTGTTTTTGGACTGAGAAGTGGCATTATTGCTAAACATGTGTACTTCTTTGACTTGATCAGGAATAAAGTGAAGGGTTTTTTCAATGTACAGTATAACTGAAGACTTTGTATGATCAGTTGAATCAGAAACTATGGGAAATATTTTTAACTCAATGTTCCAGACTACAAGGGTCATGATAGAAACTTGATTTTGACCAAAATGAGCCGCTTGCAGTTCATTTTGATGGAAACACCTAGCATTTTCAGCCCAGTCAACTTGGATTATCGCAATTTCAGAATTAATACTCATTGAAACTTCCTTCAGTTTCTGATAAATTGTTGATTGTTTTTTTTTACAAATGCGTGTTTAACAAACTTATTACGAATTGCTGATATGTGTTGGATGAGTTCTGTTACAGTAGATTTTTTTTAAACTTTTTTAATGTTTGCATATGTTTTAGTTTCAGGCTTTCTCCACTCAACCCAGGGTACTTCGAACCAAATGTTTTAACAGTTTGCAAGTGTTTATCGAACTGTTTCATACCTTTGCATGCAACACATTTGTCATAGGCCCAATCGTATGTGTACGATTGGGCCTATGACAAAAGTTGTTTATCATTTCAGATCCAACTTTGATTGAAGACACTTGAATTGATTTTGTTAATGCATCTAAGAAAAATCGCATATTTTCATGCAAACTACAAACACAAACATATGCAGAAATTTTGTAACTGATTTCACATTGCGTGGACGAAGGTTGCAAAAT
>NC_088924.1:11812500-11825000 GCF_038396675.1 Hydra vulgaris | reverse complement strand
ATACAATGATAACTGTATAAATGATGAACACTGTATTTGTATAGTGATAAATGCTGCATAAGAATACAATGATAACTGTATAAATGATGAACACTGTATGTGTATAGTGATAAATGCTGTATAAAAAACATGAATTGTAACTAACAAATGGGTTTCACTTATGAATTGGAGACTGACTAAATTGTTAAAATATTTTACATGAAACGCTTAAAAACACAAACCAAAGCTTGTTTGTGCTCTAATAAAATTGCAATATATTTTTTTAATATTGTATTTATAAAAATGTATTTATTGTTGCATTATAATCAATTTATAAGTATGATAAATTTTGTTCATTAGAGAAAATATAGAAAAGCTTAGTGTATAGGACAATATAGTTAACTTAATATAGACTTTATATATTGCCTAAAATAATTTGGAGTTCTCAAATTGAAAAACGCATTATAGTAACATATAGTAAATATAGCTAGTATATAGTGTATATAAATAGTATAAATTGTATATAAATAGTATATAGTATATATAGTATATATAAATGTCAATAATACATATAGGTTACACATATGTAACATAAATAGATTAAGTACATCTATGGTTTGCAAGTATTTGCTAGAGATTAAAATTGTTTTTATTATATGTATATGTAATTAGTTAGAAAATAATTATCTTTTAACTATTTTATTGATTGTTTTCTATTATGTCTTTAATCATAAATCTGTGTTTTGTATCACTCAGCAAACTGAGTTTGCAATTAGTTTTGTTTTAGATAACCTGCAGTTCTGGTTTGCAAATTAGGTCTGTATTTATCTTTCAATATAACTTCTCAAAACTACAACTTATATACATGATTTTAATTAACAACTGAATAAACATTTCTGATTTTTTTCTTGATTATTTTTTCATATATATTGTTTTAATTGTTTCTATTTTTAACTTTATTCATTTTTGTTTTATGTTTTATGACATGAATCAAATTTATTTATTCTAAAAACTATTTTTTTTGAAAAAAGATTTTTCATTAATGACATGCCTCTGTTTGTGGAAGATGTAGAGTGGAGTGAGACTGACACTGTTATTACTTTGATTGTGCCTTTAAAAGGTGCTTCTATTAAAAAAATTGATATCTTTTCTACAAGCAATTATATAAAGGTTTGTGGTTTTATTTTTGCATATTGATATCTTTTCTAAAAAACAATTATATAAATATTTGTTATTTTTATTTTTGCATATTTGCATCTTTGATCTTACAAATTAAAATTAAAAAAAAAATGGAATTGAAAATATACATAAAAACTTTTCAAGTTTAATTAAATTTGTATTTTACAAATATTTATGCACAATAATAATAGATTATAATTAATTAAAGTATATTATAAATAATTTTATTACAAATATATTAATATTTATATAATCCCATAATAATTTTGTGCTAGCAAAAAATTATTGTGGCAAGTTTAGTTGTTTATTGTAATTAAGCCTAATATATTTTAGTTGAGTTTTCCTCCATATATATATGAATTGGCATTATATTCTGAAGTTGATGCAGAATTGTCAAAAGCTACTGTGGCTGAATCTCAAGTTATTTTTCATTTAGTTAAAAAAGTTACTGGAAAATGGGGACAACTGCAAGCTGTGTAATTAATGTTGTTTTATTATAGATATTTTTTTACTTATTAAACTAATAATAATAAATAATATTATTCACTAATTAATAGTATAACTAGAATAATTATCGTTAATTAATATATATTATAATACTTAATATAATATTAATTAATTTTGAGAATTTTATGATTGATAATTATTCTGAAAAAAATGTACTCTACTTAGAAAAAAAAAATGTATACTAATTGTGAAGCTTACTTTTCATGAAGACAGGAGAAAATTAGTGGTTTAACTCACGGAGAAAACAACAATGTTTGCAGAAAAAATAAAACTTTTTTTGAGTCTAAAATTATAGTTACAGTAAAAGGGTAGTCTCCTGGAGATTAAAAGAGGAAAAAAGAGATGTTGATATATTTTAAAATTTAATGTTCATGGTTCAACCTTAGCAAATGCTAACTGGAATATTTAATTGCATTGTCAGCAAAAAAACTTTTTAAGGCAATAGTTAGTTTTTTTAAGTTAATTTTATAAGATTATCAGGAAGACTATTAATATAGTAGAGGAACAGCATTCAGTACAACAACAACATGTAGAACTGAGGGTGGAGCCTTGTTTGTTTCTATCTAATGCTTCTTTGTTTCTATCTAATGCACAATAGAACTTTCCTTTTATTTAGTAAACAATTCATCTGTAGAATAAAACATTCAAAATCTGTGTTGATTGTCAGAGAGTAAGTTGGTAGACTCAAGATAATATATTAAAAGTTTGTTCATTAAAAACTCAAAAATTTTGCTAATAATAGAAAGCAGATGGGGCGATAGTAGTGGGTTCAGAGTATTCTCCAGAATTTTTAAAACTTGGAAATACTAATTCATATTACAGCAGGGAGAAAAACAAGATTCAGTTAAGCACTTATTAAATAGTCTAAAGAGACACATGGTGGAGATTTTTTAAAGTAAATTTGTAGTTGTTTTATCAATAAGTTCTTCAATATTGTGACATTGAATTGGTACGAATTTATTGCACCAATTTCAATCATTTTAAGTAGTTGTTTGTGGAAAAGTTGTAGCTCTTTTTTTGCTGCAAAGATGAGTAATAAGAAGTATAATGGCTCTATACAGAATGTGAGATAAGGCAGGGTGGACATCGGTCCTTAAAAACCTGGAAAAGTCCTGGAAAAACACCCCTTTTTTGCAATAATTCCTGGAAAACCTGAATTTTTTTTTTTAAATAGTTCAATATTTCAACACTTTTTCATAAATCAACATATTTTGTTTTGTTCTGGTTGGGAAAAGTTCAATATATCCTTGAAAAACCCAAAATTTTCCTTAATAAGTCTTGAAAATATCTTGGAATTTGAATAGGCTATTGGCTGGCCACTCTGTGAGGCTGTTGGCTGGCCACTCTAAGATCTATAAACTTGAAGTAAGTTTTATTGAATGTGACTAATCTGTTCAAGGCGCTGTTAAGTAAGTTGAGTATTGACTTAATGGAGTTATGAACTTTTATCCATTGATCATCCCATTTTTGTTTATTAGGATTACTTGTTGCAATAAACTCTTTCAAATTTATAGTTTAAAAGAGTTGGGTATGGAATTATATATATATGTGTGTATATATAGATCTATAGTTTGTTGGCTTTGGAAAGAGCGGAAGGAGAAAAGTGATTCTTACGCCAACACACGTCACTTTTAATTACTTTTGACTTTCGTCCAACATTTTCGTGTTGGGCGAAAGACAAAACCATTAATTTAATTACAAATTAATTGTTATATAAAAAAACCACAAAAACGCAAATTTAATTGACCAGAATGTTTTTAAAAACATTCTGAATGTTTTTAAAACATTTTGAATGTTTTTAACAATATAAACAATGTTTTTATTTTTATTTTTTTTAATAAAATGTTTTTATTTTTATTTTTTTACTGTAAATCATGCGCAGAGTGTTGCTACATCGACTATCTTATAGCCTGACTTGCAAGGGAGTGCTGCTACATCGACTGACAAATAGCCTGACTCGCAAGGGAGTGCTGCTACATCGACTGACAAATAGCCTGACTCGCAAGGGAGTGCTGCTACATTGACTGACAAATAGCCTGACCCGCAAGGGAGTGCTGCTACATCGACTGAGGGTTTGGTTGGGGCAGGCAGTCTATCGATATTTAAAAAAAAAAATTCCGGTCTTGCATTTTAATTTTTACTTTTTGTCAACAAAATACGGAAAAAACATTCGGACAACATCTAAGGGTTCTATATATATATATATATATATATATATATATATATATATATATATATATATATATATATATATATATATATATATATATATATATATATATATATATATATATATATATATACACACATATGTGTGTATATGTGTGTATATATATATATATATATATATATATATATATATATATATATATATATATATATATATATATATATATATATAAACACACACACACACACAAATTAAAAAGATTCTACCCTTACGTCTGAAAAAAATTCTTTTGATTTCATTAGTAAAACAAATTCATGGGAGATTGACAAAAACGAGGTTCAAGTTTCATTTGATGCAATAAACTTGTATCCATCAATACCACTAAAGTAAGCTTCTTAATTCTTAAGGACAAACTCAGCAACATCTAAAAAGTTTAAACGAGGCGAAAAATTATCAGTTAGCCACCCATAATAAGTTTTGCTCACAAGAAATAGTGGGAAAGGATAAAAATAATTAAAGTTGAAACAAAAAAATTTGATCAAAAAGTGCACAAAGCTCTTGAAATACAGAGGTTCTAATGTTCACCTTTACATGGCGGAATTAATTTAGATAACGGGCAGTTTGTGAAAACTAAATTTTGGACTTTTTTTGGACCATTAAACTGTTGACGTCAGTTAGTTTTAAACTGTTTAAAACATTACAAAAAAATTTTTTGTATAAATATTTTACAAGCTGATAATGCTGGTAACCATAATCCAGCGAAAATTTCTAATAACAAATTATTAATATATTAAGAGAATTCTTATTAATTGATATTTTTTTACTAATATATATATATATATATATATATATAAATATATATATATATATATATATATATATATATATATATATATATATATATATATCAACCCTCAGAATTAGGAAAAATGAGGTCGGCAATAATTTGCCAACCTCAATCTTTTTGAGGTTGGCAAAAATTGTTTGATACAAAGGTCTGACCATAAAACATAGAAACATTGGTCGGCAATTTTTTGCCAAAATCAAACACTTTCAGGGCGGCATTGCCGAATGCCTAAAACAGAAGTCCACTACATATGAGGTCACAATAGTCCAGGAGGCTACTCTTTTTTTTTTTTTTTTTTTAACTTTATGACTAAAAAACTATTAATTGGATTATTTTCTCACATTAAAACTGGGATTATTTTCTCTTGTAGCTGATATAAGAATCTTGGTGAACAAAGCCACTGATCATAGAAACAAGTTGTATATATCAATTTTAATACATCGATAGTTAAAGTTTATATTGGCAAATGCAATTTTAGCTATGCATACAGTGTTCATACCTAAATAGCCATGTGTTGATGTTTCAGTATATTAACTGAGTGTTTGGGTATTATATGTATAGAATGTATTTAGTATTTAACAAGTATATGTATAGAATATGTATAATATTTAGCAAGTCAAATGAAAAAAAGTTCATGTGTGACCTCAGAAACGAAGCTTTAAAATGGTTTCAGGAAAAAGAAACTGAAAAATCAAAGAAAGCATGTCAAGATAAAGACCTATTAAAGAAGTTTACTGTGCAACAACAAATGAAGGTTTTGATTAAATTTTATTTTTATTTCTAATAAATTGTTTTATAAAAAGTAATTTTTAATATGAGCAATGGCGTGAGGAGTGATGTACATAATGTTGTAAGAAGTGATGCACATAATGGTGTTAGATAATGGTGTAGAAAAAGCTATAGAAAATGTATATAAGTAATATAAAGATAATGAAAAATGTGGTGTAAGACGTGACGTAAGATGTGGTTTGCAAAATAGTGCAATAATTGGTTTAAGATTTGCTTTAAAAAAAAATGATAAAGTTTTAAATAATTTTTGATCATTGATAAATAAAAATTGATGATAAATCTTTTATCTCAATAAAAAAATATTTAGTGATATAAAAATATTTGTTTGATGTTTGGAAAATTTTGTATAAAAAATAACAATCAAACACAAAAGCAATTTTTTGTGCTTCCTAATTTTTCTCTTTTTTTCAATTAACAAATGTTTCTATTTCACGTATATATCACAAAGTAATAACTAAGTATATTCATTTTTATTATTTTTTAAAACTGATTTTAAAGCTCGAGGATGATGAACGCCAATCTAGAAATCGCTTGAAAGATTTACAAATACAGAATATTTCTGAAGATATAGAGGGCTGGAAACAAAATTGCTCCATCAATAATAGTATTGTTTACTTTTTTTCAGTGAATTTTTGATTCTTTTTAATCTTTCTTTTTTATAAAATTTTTTTTCTAAAATCTTTCCTTTTTTTTTCTTTTTTTTTTTTCCATTGTTCGTATTATTTTTTACACATTGTTAAATAATATTTGTATACTGTATTTATATTATATTGTATAGTATATAATAAAAAATCTAAATGATTATGTTTTTTATAATTATAAAGACGATGAAGTTCATCATAAAAATTCTGAGAATTTGAAATTAAATACAAAAAATGAGTTGCATACTAATGTTTTGGCTCCGCGCCAATGTGGTAAAATACAAGTATCTTTTACTCCAAGACAGCTCCCAACACCTGCAAGAGAGTCAAAGTTACCTGAAGAAGAAATTGTAACTATATTATTAATTTATTATTAATAATGTGTGTTTATCTATTATTGTTTTTTTTTTATGTATTACTTATTATTTTTATTAAAGTAATGTATAATATTTTTAAGTTTTAAACGCATTTTCCTTTTTATAAAATTGTTTTTGTGAGTGAATTATACTTTTATGTATTGTTCACTTTTTTTTTTAAACACAAGTTTAAAATTTGAAAAGTTGCAACATTTTATTAAAAGAATTGATTGGAAAGTCCATTTTTTCTTAGAATCTGAAACTGATACAAACTCTAAGATTAAAAAAAAAAACAGAATGAAACTTTTGGATTCAAAGCAAGAAAATGCCCCACCTTTTGTTCCCAACTTAGAAAACTTTGAAAATGTAACACCTAATTAAAAGAATAAAATTTAATAAAAACCTAGCTAAATAAGTTTTAAAAAGAAAATCAAAATTTAAAGATTCTATTGCAGTTTAAATGATCAGTTTAAAAATAAAACTTGATTTATACAAGTTATTTATTTCTTTAATTATAAAACATATGCTAAAAATACTTTTTAACAATTGTTTAATAATTTGTTTAATAATTTTTATTAAACACAAGTTAATATGTTAAAAAATACAAGTTTAAATGTTATTTAAGATACAAATTTTAATGTAATGTTTTAATGTAAAAACTGGCATCACATCAACAGTATGTCAGAGTAATGGCATCAAATCAAGTATGTCAACCTAAATGTTGCCACTACGTCATATGAGATATATAATAAGTGTTTTTAAAAAAATGTAGGGGTTTTAAGTATTTGAGATTGACATAGTGAGTGGCAAATTATTCAAGTGCATATGTATATAATGCTAATAAACTAATACCACGTTAAACTAAATCAGGGGAGTTTCCTAATTAATTGAAATGCCTTTCTAAACTTTAAAATGTCAAAATTTTAAATTAAATGAAAATCCTAATTTTATTGTTGTATTTATATCTCTACCAGTTGCATCTCCTACTTACTTACTCTACATCATTTGCGTCTCCTACTTACTTACACCATTTGCATCTCCTACTTATTTACTCTACACCATTTGCATCTCCTATTTATTTACTCTACACCATTTGCAATTCCTACCTACTTACTCTACACCATTTGCATCTACATTCTTTTGTGTAATTTGCATATTTTCATATAAAACGGTAAATATAAAAGGTATGTAAGGGTACATGCATTGAAAATTTTCATTAAAGTTCTTAATCTTTTTTTTTTTTTTTTACCACTTTACTTCTTTTTAAAGTCAAGTAGACCACTCTGTTCTAAATGACTAAGCACATTTTTTTTAAAGTATTATTAAGCTATCTCTTAATTAAGTAGCTCCAAAGCAATTACTATTTTATAAAACTTTTTTAATAAAAACACTTTATAGGGATACTAAAACATGTAAAAATGCAAAAATAGTTGTTTGGCTATTTAAAAAATTAATTATGGAGGGAATTGCAATGTTAAAATATATGTAAAATTAATAAAAAATAGTAACATAAATAATAACAAAAATAATATAAATGTAAGAATATAAAAATGCTTTTTATTTGTATGTATATGAGCGTAAACATGGGTAAAGTGTGTAAGTTTTCTTTTTTCTCCTCTTTGAACATTTGATTTAAATTTAATGTATTTTGCATTTAATTTTTACTTGCACCCAACTTTTTACTTACTACGAGAAGTGCTCAACAACTTTTATAAACTATCAAAGCTGTTTCAGCTGAAGCTTTATTTAAAAAACTTTATTGAAGCCAATATCTGATGCACACTTATCTTGACATCTTGTGAATAGAAACATTTGTTCCAAAATTATTGCATTGAAACTTTTGTTTATCTATGAAGCATTTTTGTTTGATATTTGTTTACATTAATAAAAAAGTTTAGATACAAAAAGTTTTGTTTTTTTAATTAAAAATAATACTTAGTAAGATAAGAAATTAAAAAAATAAAAAGTTTTTATCATCTTTTTATTTCAAAACTAGTTTTTGTATTTATGTAATGTTAACATTTTTGTAATCTAAAACCTTTAAATGAATGCTTAGACTGTCGGACTATTAAAGAGCAAAAAGATAAAAAAACCTTGTGTTCTTTTGTGCAAAAAAGTCTAGGATTTTTACAGTTTCCTCTTATCAAAAGATAAAATAAGCTGACTATCAGGCCAAAATTATCTTTCCAGTTTCAAGTTATATCCTTTTTAGAGGGTAATCTTTTTAACTGTCACTGTACTCACATTAAGCTTCTGAATAACACACCGAGTTTAAGTCAAAAATTTATTAAAGTTTTTTTAAGTGTAGAAATTTATAAAAATAAATGTGTAAAGTGTAAAAATTTTTATTAAAAACAAAAAAAAAAAAACTTTTTTAAGTAGTATTTTTTAAGAATTTTTTTATTTGTAAAGTTAAAAAGAATTTTTTTATTTGTAAAGTTAAAAAGAATTTTTTGACTAACACTCCATTAAGCTTAGTGAAGAGATTAGAATATGGCCTCAGGTAAAGGAATTAAGTGTTTTACTAAAATAAATATTTTGCTAGATACATATACAGTCAATATATATGCAATACAATATAAAATGCAATCATATATAGTATATTAAAAGTGAATTTTTTTTTCTTTTTATTCAATTATTTTAAGTGACAATATTGTATTTATATTTTAGTGGCTGCAAAAACTAGCTCAAATGAATAAAGTTAGAGAAAATCATGATTCTGATTTCGAACACATAGATGAAAAAAATCCAATGTGGCTTAAAGACAAAGGAGAGTATGTATTTTGTTAGACATCTTTATTTTGTTAAAAACTTTATTTATATTTGCATGATAATAAACTTTGTTTTAAAGAAAAATATTGCAATTAATGTTAATTTTTGCTAAATTATGCAATTTATGACAAATTGCATAGTTAGCTCAACTTGAAAAAAAAATTAAATTATAGTTTAAGGTTTAATAAGGTTTTTGCCACAAATCATCGAACTTGTGTGTCAATAGAAAGAAATGTTTTGTTAAAAAGACTATTTGTTTTACATTTTTGAAAATGGCACCAAAAGATTTTCTTTCTTGGTTGTTGAAAATGCATTTGAGCTCAGCAAAAGTAATTTATAAGCATCAATTTATTTCTCCGCACAGCGACTTTGTCAAGGTTTGTGTTTTGGACTCATAGAATTAAGAGAGGGTTGTAACCACAATTTAAAAAAAAAAGTAGTGCGGTGTTATGACTGTAGTACCCCTTAGTCTTGGGGTGGTAAATAATATTCTTTTAACAAAAAAATAAAACTCATAATTTTATATAGCATGCAAGCACAAACTTAACTGACAGAATTTTAGAGATATTAGAGATATTAGAACAAAGGTTTATTCTAATATCTCTTTTATTTTAAATTTTAAATGTAAATAGCTAATATTAGATTTTAACACACTTTTTTTTGACTCTTATTATGACAGTTACATAATCTGCTGCTTGAAAAAAATTTTTTTTTTTATTGCCACAATAAAGTTTTTTAATGATCAATAGTTAGTTTTCTTTAAGATAGTTTGTTAATTTAAAAGGTGAATAATTTATTGGTTAAACTTAAATTAGTAAGCAATATAAATTTCTTTAATTTTTTTCATAAATATTCTTTGAAAGTGACTATTACAATGATTTTGATTTCTTTTTACTTAAATGTTTACTAAATAAGAGTGAACTGACTCATGTTTCTTTAAGGTTTGCGAGACTTTCTTATTCTTTTTGCATTTGCGTTTTTCAGCTGCAGTTTTTGAAAAGTCTTTATTGATAACTTGAAGAACTCTATAATTATGCTAATTATATAAAAATTTTAAATTTTTTTGTCTGCTTGTTTATATCTAGTTTTTGCTATTCAATTAAATTTAGTCTCTATTTTTTTACAGGCAGAATTTAATATTCAATTAAATTTAGTCTCTATTCTTTTGCAGGCAGAATTTAATATTCAATTAAATTTAGTCTCTATTCTTTTACAGGCAGAATTTAATATTCAATTAAATTTAGTCTCTATTCTTTTACAGGCAGAATTTAATATTCAATTGAATTTAGTCTCTATTCTTTTGCAGGCAGAATTTAATATTCAATTAAATTTAGTCTCTATTCTTTTACAGGCAGAATTTAATATTCAATTAAATTTAGTCTCTATTCTTTTGCAGGCAGAATTTAATATTCAATTAAATTTAGTCTCTATTCTTTTGCAGGCAGAATTTAATATTCAATTAAATTTAGTCTCTATTCTTTTACAGGCAGAATTTAATATTCAATTAAATTTAGTCTCTATTCTTTTACAGGCAGAATTTAATATTCAATTAAATTTAGTCTCTTTTCTTTTACAGGCAGAATTTAATATTGAAAAGTAATTGTTGTTAGAGTGTATATTTAAATCATTATCTTAGATATCAAAAACTTGGTTTAACTCATTATTACTTTCCCAGGAGGAAAATTTTCATGAGGTTCATAATTACGGGTTGTTTTACTATTCTTTTTTGAAATAATTAGAAGTGTTTTTGTTAATATTTCTTTGATATTTTTTTTTTGAAGTATTAACCTAGCACAACTCAAGTAAGTTAAAAAGTTAATTGTAGGTAAGTTTAAAGAGTTAACACATTTAAGTTTAAATTTTAATATTTAAATTCATTTAGTTTAAATATTTAAATAAATAACAAGTTTGAGTTGATAATCTAATTTAGTCATATTATTAGGCAGTTTATTTATCATTCAAAAGGTAAAGATGAAAAATTTTTTCTCGAAGATAAAAACGAGCATAATGCAAAGTGTAAAAAGTACGCAAAATTATAAATTATATTATAAATAAAGCGATCCTTCATACATTTAAAAATCAAACATGATGTTATAATGAAAAACATGAATATTATGAAAAGGAGATGCTATTGAAATCCTTGTTGAATCTAGTTTAAAATCTACAAAAATTGTCATTATAAAAAGTGTGTGTTTTTGTGTGTATAAAATATGTTTTTTTTTACTGAGTTAATGTGCAATTTCCCAATATTTATTTAGTTGTTTCTTTAAACAAGGAAATTTTTTGGCGGCAATCAATGCTTATACTGCAGGATTAATGCTTGATTCAAAAATACCAGCGTATCTTTTTATTTTATTTTACAATTTATAATTATTAAATAATAGAGACTGTCTATGATTTTTTTTTTTTTTTTGAATTTTTAAATGCAATGTGTTAATAAAAAGAGTTTCGCAAATAACAACAAAATTTTAACAAAAAAAAAAACAAACTTTTATGTCAGTTATTTTATATTTATTTTATGTCAGATTGTTTTATAGCTGAAGCTCTTTTTTTTCTGATTAAAGAGCTTCATAATATCATAATCATTTAATAATTGCTTATCTCAATTTAGGTGTTTTTGATCAAAATACCTAATTCATTGCAGTTATAAACTTGCTCATGTTTGGTTTTCAAAATATTCATACATCATGTCCAAAGCAAACGAGATTATTATATAACTTATTTTTATTATAGTATTTATTATATTTTTCTTATTATTACATTTTGCCTTTCTCTTACTTTTAAAAGAAGAAACTTGAATAATCTGTTCTTAAACTTCTCTCATTGCACGTTAAACTGTTGTTAACGTAAGTGCGAATATATGATAAATAGTCTACTTCTAAAATAAATAATTCTAAAAATAAATAATAAATAAACTTCTACAATAGTGTATTTTTATTTAATGAATAGAATGTTATATACAATAAGATTTGATAACTTTTTGACTGAGTATTTAATTTTCACTGAGTCTTAATTTTTCATCAAATCTGATTTTCACAGTCTTTAATTTTTATCAAGTCTTAAGTTTTCACTGTCTTTAATTTTATCAAGTCTTTAATTTTCACAGAATCTTTTTTTTTTCACAGAGTCTTTAATTTGTCTAACAGTCCATACTTTTCTACTGTAATTGTTTTAGTGTAATTAAGAGTTAAGTAAAATTAGGTTTTTTGGTCACAGTTTTTTTTTTTCTTTTTATTATACTGCACAGTGGGCCAGCTATG
>NC_088924.1:11707500-11807500 GCF_038396675.1 Hydra vulgaris | reverse complement strand
GTTGTATCAAAAACTTGGGCAACAATATTTTTCTTAAGATTCTATTCCTCTGAATCTTCTACAATTCCTCCACAGGTAGAAATTTCTGTACGAGACTGAATAGGCTTAATAGATAAAACTTTTTTTCCGGGCAATTTGGAAAACCACTTACTAAAACAGTTAAATAGTCGAACTTTTCACCAGATATTTGCTTCATGAGTTTCCCATCCCAGTGAAGAGTTAAATAATATGATTTAACTTTTGTTTTGAACTCTGAACTTTTAGAAGAGCTCTGAAAATCAGAGCGCTCAGACCCTCAAACCCAGCAACAAACCATTCTTCAACTGAGTCACTACTATTATTAATGTTAAAATCAGTTTCATTGTTGAATTTTTAGCTCTTTTTTTTATTATTGATTCTCGATTTTTCTTTTTCTTCTTTTTCTTTTTTTCTTTTTAATAATTTATCTCTCCCACCTTTTCCTCCAGTTTTAACTCCACATTTGAGAGCTGCAAACCAGGCAATATCTTCTGCATCTTTACATGGTCTGGTTTTTTTAACATAATCTTTCCAATTTGGGAAACTGATATCAAAAATATCATCCATTATTTTTTTTAAATCTTGAACAAGTAAAACTTTCTTTGAAAATTTTTTACATTTAGACTTAGCAAGCTTTCTCCATTTATTATGAAGGTTTAGAATACTTTCAACGATGTATTTTTCCTGCTTGCAAGGAATATCAGCTTTATCCCAAAATACTTTAACAGTTTTTATTGTTAATTTAGCAGCTAACTTTAATTTTGAAATATCACTTTTAATATTTAATTCTTTTTATATTTGGAAAAAACTTGAAATGAATTGTTTATCGCTTTCAAGTGATACCTTAACAAACAAAAGGCAGAAATTCAATTAAAGCACATTTTTTTCTGATATAGAAAAAGTGTGTAATACACCAATTGAAGTTTGAAAAAATTAAAAAAATATGCAAACCTAAAAAACTTGTAAACATCGCGAGTAGTAGGCAGAGAACTGTTATTAATATCTTCAAGCGGGTATCAAACTAACCAAATTTCATCTGATGATTTCAATGCTTTTGTGTATTTCTTGTTTACTGACTCCGCCAGATTGTTTTTTGCCGATTTATATTTCTTTTGTATAAGAGATGCCTTTTTTAAAATGAATTCCCCGGGTCTTTGCGCCTGGAAAAATTTTAACATAGAAGCTCACCAGGGCTATACAAGCGCTGAAAGATTCAGAGCTGTAGCTAGTCTGAGAGGTAGTGCTAATTTAATTGCGAGATTCAGTAAGAACTGACAACGGTCAAACAACACTTAAAGTTCAATTAAAATTTGTAATGGAACCAAATATTTTACTAAGTTTTTATATATGAGAATATAAATAGTATACCTCCAACTCTGCTAAGTCAAAGGCAATAAACAACTGAGTAGGAAGTTAATCAAAGTCGGTACTTGATAAATATAAACATATATAAACACTGGTATGGAGACATGTTGCAGAGGGAGCGTTGCCCTTTCCCTCAAAACTAACTCAAAGTTTCAATTTTTTCTATTTAAATTGTAGCTGCGTTAGGCCGCCTTAATTTCTGTTTCAGCGCCCCCCCCCCTGCATCCTAACTTTCTTAACCTTTCTTGGTCACTGTATATGTAAATATATATATATATATATATATATATATATATATATATATATATATATATATATATATATATATATATATATATATATATATATATACATATATATATATATATATATATATATATATATATATATATATATATATATATATATATATATTTGTGTGTGTGTGTGTATATATATATTAGGGTGGCTGTTATTTTTAAACTTTCAAATTGTTTAGCTCCCAACCCCATTTCTTGTTCCAATCATAAAAATAATGATCTATACAAAATTTTAGCGTAATCGGACAACTGTAAGTCGACCCTCATCGTCCATGAAGTTTCGAAATTTTTGCCCTGAGAGTCATTTTTGAAGTGAAAAGTTTAAAAACTGTTTTCAAAACTGTTTGTGCTGCTCGTGTAAAGTGACTTTTAGATTGTCTTCTTTTTAGACAGTAAAAGGGCATCTAGTTCGTCTGGGAGTTCGTCACAGAAGTTAAGAAAAGATTTTCGTGTCTGTCTTGTTGGCTACATTTCAAATCAAATCGTCGGAGCCAAATTGCCTTCGAACCGGCAAGTTTTACGCGTTTTCTTCTGCAATGTAAGAGTTGTAAAGCTTGCAACAAAGGAAAGTGCAATACTGGTGATTCAAGAAGTTTCCATTTTTTGGCAAAAAGCACGAATTCCTTCTAAAAGAACTGACCACTGTGTTGAGAAGTTACTGAAACTGTATGAAATGGAGAAGCTTACAAATTTGACGAGAGGTGCAGGCAAAGACAAAGAAAAAAGAGATATCTTTGTAGACAATATGGATGATCTGTTTGACATAGCTCATTCAGAAGTTTTGGAACAGATGAAAAATAAAGAGGATAAGAATTTCTTAATCCTTTAGTGCCAAAAAGGACGACCAGGATCTATGCTTGGTGTGGATCACAAACTAAAACACAAGGAAGAAAGGGCACTGAAGCGCGCTGCAATGAAAACTGCCAGGAGAAAAAGGACTTATGAAGAAATGGAACAACATCTTGGTACTCATGAGCTTTCTACATCAAAAACTGATTATTCAGCATCAAGCAGTGAAGACATTAATAGTGGTGACGACAGTGAAAGTTCACCTGCCATCGTTCAGCAAATATCAACAGCAGGAGCAGCAGCAAAAGTTCCAACAACACGAGGTACATTGCCATTTTTCACTCCCCGTCTCGCAGACGTTTTTGTTAGGTGCAAAATTACTGACAGAAATGGGGTTTACATATTAATAGCTGCTGCAGAAACTTTTGGATGTGATACTGAAAACCTGGTGGTAAATCGCACTTCTTTTCAACGCCTAAAAAAATTTAGAGAAGTAAGATACTCAGAAATTCAGCAAAACTTTAACCTAAATGATTGCCAAGAATTAGTGCTACACTGGGATGGAAAGCTGCTCCCAGCACTCACTGGTGTTGAAAAGGTAGATAGACTGGCAATAATAGTACTTTTTCAAGGCAACCTTGCCGTCACCACATTTTTGAGTTAGTTTTGAGGAGCTATTTCGAGTCACTGATGGGTGCAACTTCTTCTCCGGACATTTCTCCGCGCTTTTCAAAAGATTTAGAGAAGCCTGGACGAAACTCGACAAGAACGTTTATTTAACTGGTAGTAATGAAGTGCCTGATGATGTCCGCTCTACCATTCTTGGATTTGTTGAACACTACCTTTCTACACAAAAACAGCAGAGCGGTGATTACTGAGAATTGTTGGAGTTAACAATGATCTTTCTTGGTGGCATTCCGAAGAACGGAATATCGTTTCGTATTCCAGGAGCTGTAAGTCATGCTAGATGGATGACAAGGCAATTTATGCATTCAAGATATACCTTTTTCAAAATCAATTTCATTTATCACTTACGGAGAAGAACTCTTTAAGAAGAATATGTATGTTCCTTGCTCGAGTGTACGTTCAAGCCTGGTTTCTATCATCAGAAGCAATTACAGCACCATATGATTTCCTATTCATGTGCCAACTGATTAATTATCAAGACAGATCCACAAGTCAGTAAGGCTGCTGCAAAGAAATTTTCCAACCACCTCTGGTACTTAGTTCCCGAAACTGTTGCTCTCGCCTTATTTGATGACAATGTTCCACCAGCAGTTAAGGCAAATATGGCTCAAGTTTTTGCTCGACAAAAATGAAGAAAGCGGAGGAAGAAAAAAATCAAGTCAAGAGATACATTCTTCCCGAAAAAGACTTTTCTTCCTTTCCAAACATCGAGTTTTCATCTCTGTTAACTCCTGGTACAAAAACATTCTTCAACAGATTTTCTCTCAGCACCGATTTTCCGAACAAGGACCCTTAAGTATGGAAGGATGATCCTGGTTACAAAAGTGAAATTGAAAAACTTAAGAAAATAGTGGTTGTGAATGATGTTGCGGAAAGAGGAGTCAAACTCATTTAGGATTATAATAACATTTTCACCAAAGACGAAACTGAGTAGCAATTTGTTTTACAGATCGTTGCCGGAGACCGTAAAAAGTACCCAACTGCTACTAAATCCTGTCTTATGAAACAGTAATGCTCAAGGTTCATTGGTTCACATTATGTTTTGATTCTATGGACGTTATTGTTGTACATGAAAATACTTTTGCCTTGTAGCTTTTTGGTGTAGTAAATAAGAACATGGTCGATATAGACAAAAGTATGTCGCTTTTGAACGCAATTAATCATTAAGCATATTATGTTTCCAACTAAAAGGCGTTTGAGGGTCGCCTTGCGGTTGTCCGATTGAGCTGAAATTTTGCACAGTTCCTTATTTGGTTGATTGGAACATGATCAGGGGTTGGGAGGTGCAACATTTTCACTTTCGAAAATTTCAATACAGCTAAGGGCCACCCTTATATATATATATATATATATATATATATATATATATATATATATATATATATATATATATATATATATATATATATATATATAGAAATACAGTATTGGGCAAAACATTTGCAACCAACATCGAACAATGCTAAAAAGTGTTCCTCATTTTACATGTTTTAAAAACGAAACGAGCTATACCACCATAGCAAACAGTTCAGGAGTCTGGAGTCATAACATGCCATGACATGAGCAATCAGCTGACAGGTGACAGCACACAGGAAGAATTTCGTTGACAAGTGCCATTTTGCAGCGGACAAAACAAGTGCAACTTTTTTGGTTTGTTTCATTTTCTTAAGTCTGGTCCGTGTCAACGTCACGGAAGTTTTTTAATAATTAAAGGAAGTATCTAGAAGTTTCCAGAAGCATGCAGAAACTTCCGAAAGTTTCCAGAAGAAGCATCTGGAAGCATCCAGTAGCATCCAGAAATATCCAGAAACATTTAGAAGCATCCAGACGCATCCAGAAGCATCGAAAAGAAGCATCTAGAATCTTCCAGAACAGGTTCACACAGGTTCATTTTACTATATAAGAGACTTGTAAATCGACATGTAATTCAGTCAGTATATGGAAGTCAATCAGTCAGTATTATCAAGACTTTTTATCGAAAGACAAGTTTATCGAAGTGAGTTTTATCAAAGTGTTTTATCGAAGAACTTCAATACAAGAAGTGAAATACAACAAGTGTTTCATTACATCAATGCAGTCCACATCCAACCAAGACGTTATGTTCCACAGAGCATTATTGTATCATCACAAGGTAAATGTAACACGGAAAGCCTCGAGAAGCGTGATTATTTATTTTTATTATTTTTATGACTTCAAGTGCAAAAATGGCTCCCGACAGTCTTGGATTGGAACAAAGAAAGAAAATTATTGGCGATTACGTAAGTGGAATGTCACAAAAAAGTATTTGTGATAAATATCGCGTGAAAAAATGGACCGTATCAAGACTATGTTCCAAATATCGTTCTACAGGGAAGTTGGCAACAGATAACAAAGGTGGAAGACCGCGTTCCACCACTTCTAGAGAGGATTCTATGATCGTCAGATCCGTCAAGAAGGATCCCTGGATATCATCAGTCGAGATACAAAAGCAATTAAAGCTGCCTGTATCGGGCCGAACTCTTTCATCAGTCGAGATACAAAAGCAATTAGAACTGCCTTTCTCTTTGTTCTATATCGCTCTCCTTTATCTCAAGACTGCACACTTTTTGACGTTATTTCTGATCATATTGACCAAGCCCTCTCTCTCTGAATGGCTTGGCTCTAGTGTCAGTGATTCGGCAGGCATTAAAGCCCACAACTTTTGCCTTTCTCAATCCCTAACTCAGTTAGTCAACTTTCCAACTCGCTTTTCAGACAACCCGAATCATTTACCTTCTCTACTCGACTTATGTCTTGTTTCTTATCCTAGTCAGTGCTCAGTTTCTCCACATTCACTCTTAGGTGCTTCTGATCACAGTTTGATCTCTCTAAAACTATTATCTCATTCTTCTTCATGACCTGAATCCCCCTATTATCGAACCTCTTACAACTACAGTAAAGCTGACTGGGATGGGTAGAAATCTTTCGTCTTCCTGTCGACAAATGTGCTTCTTATATAACTTTGTGGATTCAGGCTGGCATGGAATCTTTTATTCCCTCTCGACGATTCCAGGTCAAGCCTCACTCTCCTCCATGGTTTTCTTCGCACTGTGCTGCTGCGATTGCCAATTGAAACCGTTACTTCCATATTTATCAACAAAACAATTCTCCAGAAAACAGGCGTCTGTTTATTACTGCTAGAAACAATTGTAAAAAGGTTTTGTCTAACGCCAAAACCCGCTATTCTCAGGTCATGAAATCTCAAAAATTAGGCTCTCGTGACTTCTGGAGAATCTTTAATAATATCAATAATAAGGGCAAATCTGTAATTCCACCTCTCTTGAATGGTTCAGACTTAGTCACCTCACCTAAAGACAAAGCTGAATGGTTTGCTAAAAACTTTTCATCAATATCATCTCTTGATTCAACTAGTTGCTTTCTACCTGATATTGCCAACAAACAAGTTGATCCATTGCTTGACATTCATATCACTCCAGCATCTGTATCTAGAGTGATTTCCTGCCTAGACTCTTCTACAGCTTGT
The DNA here is from genome assembly GCF_038396675.1 of Hydra vulgaris. Lineage (NCBI taxonomy): Eukaryota > Metazoa > Cnidaria > Hydrozoa > Anthoathecata > Hydridae > Hydra > Hydra vulgaris. Next base: position 11,800,840 of record NC_088924.1, on the reverse strand, counting down.
GGCCCGAACAACATACCTGTTATTGTCTTGCAGAATTGTTCTCCGGAGCTGTCGTCTATACTCTAAAAACTATTCAACAAGTGCTTATCAGAGTCTTGCTTTCCAGCCTGCTGGAAAGCGGCATCTGTTATCCCTATCTTCAAAAATTCTGGAGAGCGATCTGATTCGTCTAACTACCGTTCTATTAGTCTTCTTCCTATCATAAGCAAGGTTTTTGAATCTTTAATTAACAAACACTTAATTTCTCATCTTGAATCTAATCACTTACTTTCTTGAATCTAATCACTTACTGATTTGTTAACAGTAATGACTGACAGGTTTTATCGTGCATTAGATAAAGGTGGAGAGGTTAAGGCCATTGCTCTGGACATTTCAAAAGCTTTTGATAAAGTTTGGCATGCTGGTCTTCTCCATAAGCTTTCTTCTTATGGTGTATCCGGCAACATCTTTAAGATCATCGAATCCTTCCTTTCTAATCGTAGCATAAAAGTTGTCCTCGATGGACGACACTTTTCTTCTTATTCTGTAACTTCAGGGGTTCCTTAAGGTTCTATCCATGGCCCTATACTCTTTTTAATCTACATTAACGATCTTCTAGATATTCTCTTATCTAAGGTGGCATTGTTTGCTGATGACACTACCATTTATTCTTGTCGTGATAAAAAACCAACACCCTCTGATTGCTTGGATGGGGCATTTGAGCTTGAAACGGATCTTACTTCTGCTACAGCATGGGGCTCACAGTGGCTGGTGAACTTTTATTCAGATAAAACTCAATTTTTTTCAGCCAATCGTTATTGCAATAATTTAGATCTTCCTATATTTATGAACGGTGATGTACTCGATGAGTCACCTACTCTTCATCTTCTAGGATTAACTCTTACTTCCAATCTTTCTTGGAAACCATATATCAAATCAGTTGCAAAATTAGCATCTGCTAAGATTGCATCTCTTTATCGAGCCCGTCACTTTCTTACTTCGGAATCTTTTCTCTATCTCTATAAATCTCAAATCCGGCCTTGTATGGAATATTGTTGCCATATCTGGGGCGGATCCTCTAATGATGCCCTTTCTCTTTTAGACAAGGTGCAAAAACGTGTTGTAAACATAGTTGGACCTGCTCTTGCAGCCAACCTCCAACCATTATCACATCTTCGTAATGTTGCTTCTCTTTCTCTTTTCTACAAATACTATAATGGGCACTGCTCTAAAGAGCTAGCGTCTCTTGTGCCATATGCTATAATTCATTCTCGTGTTACTCGTCATTCAATTACGTCTCATCCTTTTTCTGTGACTGTTCCTAAGTGCTCCAAAAACGCTTATTCGTCTAGTTTTTTTCCTCGAACATCAGCTCTTTAGAATTCGCTTCCTTTATCTTGCTTTCCTGACTCATAATTTGCAATCTTTTAAGTCGTCTGTCACTCGTTATCTTGCTCTACAATCTTCATCTTTTCTCTTTCAGTAACTTCCAACTTTAATTAGTGGCTGCTTGCTGCCTTGTTGGAAGCGAAGATGTTTAAAAAAAAAAGAAAAAAATATGGAAAATAAAAATGCGAAATTTTCGTAAGTTTTTGTTTACGGCGATAACCCTACGAAATACAACCCTATGAAATACACCATTATTCGTATGTATTTAACCGAAAAAATTAAAAATCGGAACAGATGTAATGGAAGTTTTTTGTTCATGTCATTATTCAAATAATTCAGACTTAAAATGAAATTCGGCAGAACTTAGAGATATGCTGCGTAAACACTTTCAAAACAAACATTTTTCTTATAGTTAAAAGAACAATATTTGATGCAGACACATGTACAAATGACTCTTTGAAAAATTTATGAGATACTGCGGCCTACCCTTTTATATATAAAGTGGCGTCGAAAAGTTTTTAAATGTTTGAAATAACCAACGTTTAAACAAAAAGAATATTCCAAATTTTTTTACGATATGATGTATAACGCAGGTTTTTTCTAAACGTTATTCTTGGTTTCATTCTGAACGCATAATCGACTGAAGCTAAACGGTTGTTTTAACGTTGTTTTGACGTTTAATAGACGTTTATGTGTTTATTGGGTAGAATCTTGAAATATTTTTTTTATTCTTTTTTTTTTTTCAATAATTTGAGCATCCATAAATGTAAAAAAGTCACATTAGTAAATCCTTTTTTTAATTCATTAAGATAATGCTGTTTGAAATAGAGCGGTATCTATTTTACTTCCAAATCCCAAACAACCACCCACTACACCCCACATACCCCCACTCTACTAAACAGAAAACTATACACGCAATTCTATTTTTTTTTATTTTCAGCGCTCTATGATTATGAATCAGCTTTAAAATTGGATCCAAAAAATACTTCTTTAATATCAGATGCAGACAAGATCCGGAAAGTCATACAAGGTGATAATTAGAAAGAGTTACAGTATAGACACGTTTTTGCTAAATACATTGGTTATAGATTATTTATTTTTTTAAAGCTAATATATTTTCAAGGTCCAAGTGGCCTCTTGTTACTATTTTCGCTTTTTATTTATTATTCTGAAGTATTCAGAATCTTTTAATAAAATATTCTCCTAACAAAGAAAGCGCGCAAGGCATTTTTTTGTACTTAGGCGACCAGGGGTGCCCCCTCAAATTGAGGGGGGTTTAAACTTTATATGGTCATAATTTTTGAACGCTAAAATATTTTACTATGAAATTTAAAATTAATCGATGAATATAAGTCTAGTTGAAAATAATACAAAAAATATTTCATCAAATTGTTGCTCTACGCTTGGGGCAGGAGGTGGGGCTAGATTTTTTGGGCTTTTTTGTTTCCAAGCTCCAATCATCGCAATTTTTTGCAAAGCATCCTTATTTGAGTATAAACATATAAATGTTTGGAATTTGCTCCATGTCTGGAAGTTTGCTATCTCATAGACCAAAAAATGTTTTGGGCGCCCCTGTAGGCGACATGTAGATATTAAAATTATATAACAGTCCAGTACAAAATTGTTTTTAGATATAGCATAATTAGTAATTATATTTTCCTCATATAAATATGCTCATTTACTTGTTTAAAAGTGACATTCCACTTGTCCGTTTTCCTGTTGGAACAAAAAAGTAAAGAGAACAATAATCACGTGAACATGCTTTAGAAAAATTAAATTTCAAACAACGCATGCTCACGTGATTATCTTTTCCTAAATTCTGATATTCCCGTAGAAAAATGGATAAGTGGAAACTCACCTCAATAAAATTATACCATCTAATTTACGCTGTTTATTTGTAGACTTTTAACTCTCAGGGCCCTACTTTTAAAAAATAACATTTAGAAAAAAATGTTGTGATCCAAATAAAAATCCATTTTTGTAAATGTAAATCGACATTTTTTTTATTTTTATTTTTTCTTATACCAAGATTTGCACTTATTCTTTCAAGTTATAATCAAGGTTCGCACATGGTTTATTGCATTAAAATAAAATATTATTATTAAAAACAAATGATAAACCAAAGTAAACAAATATATTAAAGTTTTACAAGTTTTTCAGATGTGCTACTTTAAGATGTGCCAGCATGTAAATCTATAAACGTGTACCATGATGAATCAACATGTAACAAGAACATCAATGTAATATAATCGAGAAATAGTACACTTATTGTTAGTAGCCATCAAAATATGATCATGTGTAAAAATAATAAAAATACCCTCGGCTTTTTTTGACAGGGCGTCGAATTACAAGGATAACAGGTATTGTGTTTTTAAATTTTGAAATAAGTAGTTCAAGATATAAAATCATAATATTTTCAAAATTTATAGTTTATATAAACGTTAGTTATTAATAAATGTTCAAGAAACTATTTAGTTTCCAGCTGATTTGCTTTGAATTTTTTATTGGCAATGTGTTTTTAGTTTCTTTTATTTAGTAATGTAAGTTACGTATGACATTTTTGGTATGTCAAAATGGTATACTTGAAGTATACTTGAAAGTCGTTAAAAATGAAATTAAAAAACCGTCAAAACACTAGTCATATTTCTTCTAGTAAGGAAAAATTTCTCCTTTTTCTACCTACTTATGCTTTCAAATAAAAGAGAAACCGTAAGAAAGTATGCTTTGTGTTCTAAACCGTAAGGAATTGTACTAAACCGTATTGTACTATGAAAGCCGTATGAAATTGTACCGAAATTGAAACCGTATGAAATTGTATTGTATGAAATTGTATGAAAACCGAAATAAAAACTGTATTGTACTAAACCATTGTGTACTAAACCGTGTGAAATAATGCTTTGTGCTCTTAAAAAAAAACTCAATAATAGAAATCACTGAACCAACCAACCTATAGAAAACTCAAATTTGCACTTTTTATAGGAAGATTTTTCTATTTGTACCTGTGATTGTGAAAGCAAAACTCTAAAGTTTAATTTTAAGTTTGTTAAAGAGGATTTTTCTACGCCCTTATTTTTCAATAAAAAATTTTATATTTTTACGTTATTTTATATTATTACGAGAAATCAACCTCATCAAGGATGTGCAATTCTGCACGGGAAATAAACTCCTCGGTCAAACAAAAATAAAATTAAAGGAAGACCAGTGTTTATTGAAACAGTTTTTCCTTTTCCTTTATTCATACCTGTATGCCAAACATTTTATAGTATTTTAAGTCATGGTTTGTCTCATCTTTGCAATAATATTAAAAGTAAGAATAACTTTAAGTAGACCATCTACAAATAAACTCCTTTGTCAAGAAATAAGTTATGCGAGAAAAATAAAATGTGATTAGCATGGAAAAGTGAGGGATTAATTACAAATTAGATCACAACAGTAAAAACAAAAAATATACAAAAACTTTTCAAGCCTTAAACTTTTTTCTTTTTTATTAATAAGGCTCGGTGATAAGAATTTTTGGCTTTTTACATGTAAATATTTCTGGATTCGGTCCAAAAGGCCACGTTATGTAAACATTTTTTATACTAAGAAGTCCAAATTCATTTTAAAGATAAAATATAAGAAGATACATCGCACTTATTAAATTTCATTTTTCTTTTCTTATATAGGAACACGTGAATGCGTCTATTAAACTTTATTTTATTTCTAATTTGCTACTCCTCGGGAGTTTTTCTTTACCACTAAATAGGATTTCTTATTGCAATAAAACATATTATAGTATAATAAAGTTTTATATTATAATTATTACATATATATATATATATATATATATATATATATATATATATATATATATATGCGATATATATATATGCGATAGTGGTGTAGTGGAAGAGCTCTCGCTTCATAAGCGAGAGGTTCCGAGTTCGATTCCCACCACGTCCCTGCTAGTACCGCGCTCAACTTGTTTCTCTGCGCAGCGTCCTTGTTCGTCAAGGTTCGTGTTTCGGCGTTATAGAGTTGAGAGAGGGTTATAACCGCAAGTAGCCTCCTCATCTGTAGTGGCCTTCTCGGCCTTGGGGAGGTGAATTACAAAATATATATATATTTATAAAAATATATATATATATTTATAAAAAAATATATATATATTTATAAAAATATATATATTTATAAAAATATATATATATACATATATATATATATATATATATATATATATATATATATATATATATATATATATATATATATATATATATATATATATATATATATATATATATATATATATATTTACATATAGAAAGTTTTAAAACTGCAAGAGTTATACCAGTTTTCAAATCGGGTGATCCTTCTAATGTCTCTAATTATAGACCTATTTCCATTTTTCCTATTTAAAAAAATATTATTTTAAAAAAATGCAGCACAAATATCTTACTAGACATGCAAACAATAATTATATTCGAGCTAAAACTCACTTTGAAGCCACTAAGTATTCTATCACAGCTAGGGGCCCCCAACTATGGAGTATAGTAATTAGAAGTGACATCAAAACGATTGCAAACATAAATATTTTTAAATCAAAACTAAAAGAAATAATTTTAATTAATCAAAGCATGAAGGACTTCTTTTACAGCTATATTTAATTGTTGGCCTATAAAATGTTGTATAGTATATTTTCATTTTATTTGCAAAGGTTTTAAAATTTAGTTCTTAAAACTTATTTTTATTTTCTTAATATGAAAAACTAAAAATGTTTCCTTAAAATTTTAAATTCTTTTCATTATACTTCCTAATTAGAAATTCCTAATCGCAGTAATTAAATTTTTTTTTATTTGACAATATTTTTAAAGACAAGATTTGATGGCAATATTATTTAGGTATTATTGGGACCTTGACGATAAGACTATTTTGTCTTCTTCTTGCCCTCGCCATGTGTATACTTTACCAATACGAGAGTTGTATTTATTTTAAACGGCAAATTTATAATAATAATAATAATAACAATAATAATGATAATAATAATAATAATATATATATATATATATATATATATATATATATATATATATATATATATATATATATATATATATATATATATATATATATATATGTATTATCTCTTAACATTGATAAAACTAAATGGAATCTTCTCCATCCTCTCATTAATCAATCAATTAATATATTTCTGAAATATTTGGTATTACATTTCAAGGTTGTTTACAAATAGTATAAATTACTAACATTAAGTAAACACCTAATGATAATGATTAAAATAGTAATGGTAAAAATAATAATGAAAATAATATTTATATTAATAACAAATAATAATAATAACATGTTATTTTAAAAACAATGATAATAGCATGTTATTTTAATAATAGTATAGTAATTATAATAATTTAAATGAATCGGTATAACTTTCCATAAAACAATATACAAATACATACAAAGTTATCGTTAGTTGTTACGTTTTGTCAGTTTATTACAGTTACAAACAGTAATAAACTGACAAAACGTAACAACTAACGATGGCATAAAAACGACTATTGCTAAAAAAAATTATTGAGATTTAGTAAATATATTTTTCTTATAATATTATAACCGAAATATATTGCAAATAATATGACAAAGTAAATAAATAAAATATAAACAGAAAAGCACTGAGAAAATCAAACCAAAACAAAAGTTACAACTAACATTACAAGCAAAACAAAAAATTACGTTAAGTTCTTTTGACAAAAAAACAAAAAAAAAAACAACAATAACAAGGAAACAACAACATAAAATTAAAAATAATAAATAAATAAAAAAAAAAGTAATAATTATACACGGTAGAATAAAACACATACAATAAATGGCTAAAACGAAAATAAAAACAAAAAATATATAACTGTATAAAAAATTAGATATCACTATTTAAAAATAATTGATAACCTTTTTCCTTTTTTTTTTTCGTCATTAAAAAAAAAAGAATACAATGCCGTTTTATATAAATAAAATTTACACCACTACGCCCCGACGTGCTTTCATCAGCAAGCGTGTACAATCATTAAAATGTAAACATAAAATTACTTTGTACGATATAAAAAATAAATACAAATTTTACAAGTATGTTAAGATCAGTAACTAATCTATAATCAAAAAAAAATCGTAAAAAAAATAAAAAAAAATAATAATAATAATAATTACACCTAAAAATTAAAAATAAGTTAATAGAAGAATTTAAGGAATATTTAAATTAAAGACCAGTTAATAAGATAAGTGTTAAAAAAGAAAAAGAAGAAAAAAAAAAAAAAAATACGACGAAGTAAAGAATCTTAAAAAGAATTTAATTCATTAATATCGTTAAGAAGTTTTTGTTTTAGTTTTTGTTTGAATAGAGAAAGCGAAAAACAATTTTTCAGCTGGTTATTCAACAAAGTGTTCCATAATTTAGGACCTCTGATGGCAATAGAAAATTTAGTAACCAAATACTGCATTTTAGGTTGCTCATAATTGTAATTTAAAAACCTTGTTGGGTACTCGTAGTTAATTTTATTGAAAAGTGTATTAAACATTATAGGAGTTAATTTATTAAGAAATTTGTACACAAATATAAGAATTTGATAAAGGTTCAACTGAAAAACATTAAGTATGTGATGATTTTTAAATAGTTCTTTAGAATGTGTAAAACGACCTGCACCTGAAATAATTCTGACAGCGTGTTTTTGTCTACTAAGCAATTTTTTAACTTTACTTACATTAGAGCTGCTCCATACAATATTTGCATAGTTTATATAACAATGAATGAGGGAGAAATATAAGATTTTTAAACAGTTTTGGTTTAATAATTGCTTAGCTTTGTATAGAATGCCAATATTTTTTAAAACTTTATCTTCTAACGTTCTTATGTGTTCTCTCCATTTCAAGTTTTCGTCAAGTATTACTCCTAAAAACTTTAATGATGACTCTCTAATTATTTTAGAGTTACCAATATTAAGATCAGGAAGTTTTAATGGAATATTGTCTTTATTGTGAATTCTATGAAAAAAAGTATACTTAGTTTTATTTAAATTTAATGATAATTTGTTTGCCTTAAACCATTCCGCTAGGTTTAAGAGTTCCTTGTTTACTATTTTAAATAAAAGGTTGACATCTCCATTAGAATAAAAGAAATTTGTGTCATCTGCAAATAAAACTGAATTTAAAATATTTGAAAACTTATGAAAGTCGTTTACACAAATAAGGAATAACAGTGGACCCAGAATTGAGTCTTGGGGAACACCGCAAGTTATAGTCAAGTAATCAGTTTTTCCTTCTTCGTGTGCTATGTATTGTTTTCTATTGCTTAGATAACTTTTGAGCCATTCTAAATATGTGCTTTTAATTCCATAACTTTCAAGTTTTTTTATCAGAATGCTATGGTCTACTGTATCAAAGGCTTTGCTAAGATCTATAAAAACTCAGAGGGTAAATTTACTTTCGTCAAATGCTTTAAATATATCGTGAACAATATTAATAATGGCATGGTCAGTTGAATACCCTGGCTGAAATCCAAACTGTTTATTATATAGAATATCATTTAGATTAAGAAAATTTAAAATTCTGTTATACATAGTTCGCTCTAAGACTGTAACTAAAATAACTAAAAAATAAAACAATAAACGACTAACTAAAAATTATAAGTAAAACTTAATACGCTAAAAAATAAAGAAAAATCATTACTACAAGATCGAATAACAACAACATTAATAACATTTTTCATTAAAAAGCATAAACTGCCAATTAACATGCCTCAACTTGTTATTGACAATATACAAATTTAAAAAGTAAGAGTAACCAACTTTCTAGGTGTTAGTATAGATAAAAATCTTACATGGAAAAATCACATCAAAAATTTATCAAGTGAAATTTAGTCAAAAACCTAAAACCCTGCCAGGATAAAAAAGTTTAAAACTTTTTTATCCTGGCAGGGATTTAGGTTTTTGGCTAAAAAACTCTAATACCAAGTTTACAAGTAATACAAATATTTACTATTTGAATTTTTTTTTTTTTGCAAAAATAAACAAAGTTTTAAACAACATAAATCAGTAACATAGCATTTGTTTGTTCAAATGCATTGGCTACATGAAAATGTCGTGTGAGAAGACTGACACGGTGCGCAATAATTTCACTGATTGCATTGTGACCATTTCAAACGAGCACCACGAGTTTTAACTCAAAACGGGACGTCACATCAGGGCCGCTGAGATCCGTCACGCCGCTTGGGACATCAACCCTGATTGGCGCCCTTTTTATCAAAATTTCACTATATTATAGATAAAGAACCTTTTTTTGCTTTTAGATACCTTTTTTTCGTTTGGCGCCCTTTGGATATCTGCCAACCGGGAGAAACTGTCTCTTTCGTCCCCCCCCCCCCCTCCTCTCGGTGGCGCTGCGTCACATCACTTGCTTATGTCTTATGTCTTCGTTATCAACTTTAGCGCACATGCGTTATACAAGTCTAGCATGAATGTTTCGACGGTATAATGCTACAGCTGAACGGTCTCCATTTGGTCTCTGTTGTCTCTAAACAAATTTCTTTCTTTTGTTGGTTTCAGTACAACCTGAATGATTCAATTTAAATGATTTTGTAAGTTTTGTATAAAACCCACACACCTGCATATTAGTTTAAGTAATTATCTCATCGCTTCCTGAATAATACAAAATAAAAACCGTAATATTCTAAAAACCAAAACTTTGCAGATTTTTGAATATTTTTTAAATCTGTAAATTTTTAACCAATAAAAAGGTAAACAAGTGTATATCTTTTGCAAAAACAAAGACTTTAAGTAAAATAAAGAAAAGTCGGCTTTAAGGTTGGACCGGGCCAGGTTTTAGGCATAACAAGTACCAATAAAAATAAACTTAAACCTCTTTATTGTCATGAAGAAGAATGTAGTACGTCTTATATATTTTAAAGACCGTTATACTCATGCCAAGCCTCTATTATTTGAAATGAAAGTTTTTAATATATATGAGCTTAAAATTTTTAATATTCTTTGTTTTATGTTTAAATTTAAACCAATTCATCCCCGATTTTTTTCCATAATTTGTATTCATTGAAATAAAAAAATAAGTACATTTTACGCGATGATAATTTTAGTCAGCAGCCCATTTTTCGAACAAACCTTTTTAAATTTTGTATTAATTATTGCTGACTATTCTTATGGAATAAAATAGTTTTTTAAAATTTTACTGAGGATTTTATTCATCAAAGTACTTTACTTTTAAACGAAAACTTAAAGAACTCATTTTTACAATTGAAGATTTGAGAATATACTTCTAATATTTTTAGTGATCTTCCTTTTTACTCTCTATTTTAACATGAATTTATAAAAATTGATATGTATCATTAACAACTGTAATCTACATATATAATAGATATAACGCATCTTGTATTTATAACGGAATTTTATACCAATTTTAATAAATAAATGATCTATATAACCGAATATAGTTAATACTGTACTTTTATTTATTTTTTATTTTTTTTTAAATAAAAGATTTTTGTTTGTTAAAAGAAATTTGATAATTAGTAAGTCTAGAACAAAAACGTGTCGAATAATTATTTTTTTGTATGTATCTAGGTTACGTTTCATATAAGATTGTTATGTCGCACCTTTAAACTATAAAACAAGAAAACAGCTATAGTTAATAAATTTAGCTGTTGGAAACTATTCCTAGAAAATTTATTACGATGTTTAAAGTTTTGTGCTTAGCTGTGCTCTTTGTGTTTGTTGCAACCAGATCAACTGGTAGCAAGGTTTGTTGACTTTTATATGAGTTATTGTTGTCTTTTATATGAATTATTTTAATTGAAAATTATTTAATTTGTAAATTATAAAATGTACTAATAAGAACCAATGAGAAATATAAAAAAAATTGTATATGTTTATATATGTGTGTGAATGTATGTTTAAAAAAAAAATCTTTATCTCGCGTCAGTAAAATTGATATTTTTTTTTGGGGTCAGTATAGTTTTAATCAAAACTGAAGTTCTTATACTTTGAAGTTCTTAACCTTTTTAGTTTAAAAGTTTAAGAGTCAACTCTAAAGGTTTATTGCGTCATGGAAGAGATTTAGGCGAAATTGCAGGTACAGAGCATCCAACATATGATCCATCTACAATAAGTAGACGTCATTCTGGCCATTATACTGGAAGAGAACGTGTAACAGCAACACATGGTCCGTATACAACAAATAAACATACGGGTACAGATAGAAGTACTGGGCAACATTTTACTAATACAAAACGATATAGAACTCACCATTCAGGAAGTCACCATACTCGTGAAAATCATGGAACAACAGGTTCATATAGAACTACGGAAAAATACAGAGCAACTACAAAACGGCCTATTGAAACAACTAAACGTTACGCAAGTATGGAATGATATTTTATACGCACATTATTAGTTTGCTTGTTAATTAGTGAAACATAATAAAAAATAAATGAGTGAAATATAAAAGAAAAAAATAAAGTTGAATTTTTAACATTCTTTTTATTAAAGCTCATGTAAATTAATAAAGTTTATAACTATTAAAGTTCACTAATATACCATTTTTGATTGGTCAGTATTATGTATATAATAGAGCTGACCAATCACCAAATTCCATTTTCTGATTAAAAAATAAGTAACAATGCAACGTTTTTATGCATGTCTTGTCCAGGGATGCCGGATGTTGTATAGGGCAACGGTTGCAGTTTATTATAAAAAGAGCATAACAAAAATTAACATCAACATTATTCAAAAATAAATTAAGCCTTTGCAAAGGCGGTTTATTACTAAAATTACATTTATATATATATTTTTTTTTTTTGTATAATAACTTGTATTATAAATTTTGTACAATTTGTTGACCTAAATTTTAAACCAAAACAATTTAATAATTTGATTTCAATTTTTCTGACAATAGACAATTAAAAGTTTTTAAATTTTTTTCTTTGCGCGGACTTAAATAAAAGTTCTATTCTTACTGGCTGTATATCTTTTTTTTTTTTTTTGTAATTTTATTTAGGTGCCCCAAGAAGTCCTTACGGTCTTATCACAGAGCACCGCGTATGAGCATTTAAATGAAAGTTTACGCCTCCTTCCTAACCGATGTCGCAAGACTTGCCCAGAGGTGGCGTTTGAACCACGGATCCGTTGTTTCTGAGGCAAGTGCGCTACCACTGCGCCACGGCTGCTCATATCTACATTATCCATTCTATATTTATCGATAACTGTAAACATATAGTTAGTGCATCTGAACCCATTCATAACTGTAGCCATGTTGATCCACTTGATCCACCTCATTAATCTAAACATCCTTTGAACTATATTTATTTTTAACATCGGAATACATAAATTTTTAATTAATTATCAATTTTTTTTTTTAAACTGAAAAATTATAAAAAAAAAATAAACTGGACATACACACGAAAATAAAATTAAAACTACTTACATCGTTGTTTATTATTTTGTTCGAATTTCAAACTATACACTGCTCACTGCTTCGATTTAAAGGTTTTAAGTAGACCTAAAAGGTACTCATGATGTTTCAAAAAATATAAATACTTTGGGTGTGCATGAGATTTATTTTTATGAGATTTATTAAATTTAAAAAGAAAATAAAAAGCGTTCTTTTTTGGGATTATATACGCTTTTTTAAAATAATCACTTTGCAGAAGAAACTGCAACTCAGTGGTGGATCTAGCCTTTTTTGGTGTTTTAGATACTAACTTCCAAAAAATAGAGTAAACTGCAAACATTTACATGTTTATACTTATGTCAAAATAAAGAAGTCTTATAAAAATATCGGAATGATTAAAGCCTCGGAACAAAAATATAAATTTTGCCCTATAAATTTTGCCGCCTGTTCTAAAGATGAGAGCAACAAGTTCATAAATTTTTTTTCCACGTATCTCAACCAAAAATACATTAATTTATAAATTTCAAAATTTATGGAAAAATCTTTCAGCATTCAAGAGTTATGGCAATATTAAATTTGTCACCCTCAATTTGAGGGGAGTTATAAGTTTAAATGGTCGTCATTTTTGAACGCTAAGAAATAACTGCACGACGTTTCTTATTGAAAATGAATTTAGTTAAGAATAGTTAAAAAAAAATTGTTAAATCGTTGCTTTCACGTTTGGGGCAGGGGGGAAATTTTCTAGATTTTTTTGTTCAATACTGAAATCATCCCAATATTTAAACATACAAATGTTTGGGGTTTATCTTTTGTCTTGAATTTAGCTTTCTCAAACACCAAAAAACGCAGAACCTGAACCTGTCTTAAATATATAAAATGCGTTTGCAGTTGTTTTAAGCTTTATTTTAAACCTAAAAAGGTCTTTATATAAAGACAATTTTAAAATTTACTTTACATTTTGGTATTAAAAGTAAAAAAATTTACTTAAGATTCATAAAAAAACTTTCAGTATTGCGTCAAAATGATCTTAACTAGACAAAGGTTTCAAAAAGAAAACAGAAATATAGTTTGTTTTTGCTGTCTAAATAAAGACGTAAAATGTCATAAATTAAAGAATAACTCAGCTCTACAAAAACTTATTATTCAATATGTGGATCCAGGGTTTATTTTGGAAATCAATTCTCTACCATCTAGAGTTTGTTCAAAATGTAAAAATTGTCTTCATTTAAAAAAGATTAAACAAAACTTTGTTATAAATGCTGACGTATTGATGATATATGAAAATGTAAATATACAAAATAACATATTAAACAATTTTAGAATAAAGGGTATGTTTTTCAAAACATAGAAGATTTGTGAAAAATTGGAAGAAGATTTATACAAAAGCTAGGTAGATTACAGGATACTGATCTATGCGTCATTTTAATACTTTAAATTATTAGTAATTATATGTTTAAATACTTTAAACAATTTTTAATCAATATTTACATTACATAATATATTTACATATATTAAATTGCGTAATATTTGTAAAATTAACAAAATAGTTTTGCATTTTTAAATTAACAAAATATTTTGTTTTAGTCTTGTATTCAGATTAAAAATTTAATAAAAAAATACGTCCCATTTGCTGTATTGCAAAAGAGCAGAGAAGTCATCGAAAAATCAATCTTTCTTAATTGAAGATTTTAGTAAAGAGACTGAGCCTCAGATGTGAATAATGCATCTATTTGCACAGATTGCTGCCAAAGGGTAGGTAGAGGTATCAGACACCCTTGCACAAAATCTGCAATAGTGCAAAATCTACATGAGTTTATTCTTCCTCAAGACTCAGAAACATCCAAACAAGTTATTTTTTCTGTAAAAGATATGTATAAAACGACAATAAAAAATTAACTGTAGCAATAGGTAAATGCGCATTTATATTTTTCTATCTATATTTACTATTAATTTTATAAAATACGTTTATAATTAAGTCAAACATTAAGTGAAAAAGCTCTTCATGCTGCTCTCTACTCTGAAAATTGCATAACCTTTTTTAGAAATATCTTCAGATACATTATTTACTATAAAAAAGAAAATGGATGTTTCCATGTCAACAATTGTATTATAACTGAAAGACGCAAAGATTTGGGTTATGGAGATAACAGTAATGTACATGAACTTGATTTTGCATATATTCCTATTACTTATATATTTATAAATTATTCTCGAATTTTTTTCTAGGTATTGAACCTAATGCCTCAAAAAAGTATTTAGATCAAACCATTTCAGTTAGATCAATTTTATGAATTTTATAAGTTATATAAGTTTATATAGGTTATACAACTTATATATTAGTATATATAAGTTTCATACAGCTTTCAACAAACACACAACAATGAAAATTGCAAGGTTGTAGATACAATTCAAAAAGATATTGTATCTGTTCCAGGAATGTGGAAACTAATAAAAGAAATTTGTAAACACAGAAAACTTAATCCCTATAATTGCTTAATAAAAGATGGTATTAAGGGGTGTCAAGGTTTACTGAAAGTCATAATGAACATCTTCAAACCAGAAGAGCTACAATCTGAGAAAAGAAACATGAAAAATACAGAGTTAAATACAGTTTTTCTTTTGGGTCTTGTACGTGAAGTACAAGAAAGTAATTGTAACTTGTAGAGGCTCATTAAGTTACTTAAGCTGAGTGACATAAAATACACAGTAACAGTTGACCTGAAGCTTACTAATTGTTTACTGGATATTTCTGTCGGTTAAACATAATGATTGCTTTTTATTATTTTATTAATATTTCACTTTGCATTTATTGTCTTTTTTTATACTAAAAGTTAAAAGCACCTGGTGGAAAGTATGCCTGCTGTTACTGTCAAGGAGAAAAAGACAACAAAAATAGAAAGTTAAGACATTTTTAAAGTTTTGCTAATTGATATCAGAATTTATTGAGTATAGTAAACTTTATGAGGGCATGAAAAGATATAAAAATGTTGTTCAACCATACCTAATCGAGGAGTCTGGAGAAACTCTTGTTATTGACATAGTTGCGTCACATGAATTAAATTTGTTTGAATATATTTGATATTATTACACAATTAAGAAATGTCCTGATGGCTGAGGATTCAACTAAAAAGTGCTTAATTAGTAAAACTGTAACGAGGTACGGTTACAATAGAGGAGGATTTGATGAACCTAACTGTGAAAAGTACTTTCTTGCTTGGATGAACTCATAACTATAGCTCCTCTCTTGATGATACTTTGTACTGAGATTTTAAGAAAATTCAAAAAAGGTATATAATTAGTTAATTCTTTTTCACTTATAGTTTACATTATATTTATTAGTATTTATAAGCATAATTTTTTTAAATTTGTTTTGTAATAAAGCTTTCTTTTGAATTCAGCAGAGATATTCAGGAACTTATGCCAGAAATGTGCAACTTTCATCAGTATCTGATAGAATACAGGACACACAAGATCTGTCTGGGCTAGAAATTTCACATCATACAGTCACACCTCATCGTGTTTCTAGAAAGAAAAAAAAATTCCTTCGGAATTTTTAGTGGGCAAAGCTGTAAAGCTGTTCACAAAAATATTAACAAGACAATGAAAAGATTTGCAGCTTCGGAGCTGAGCAAATGCCATAGAGAAAAGCTTCATAAAACGGCCGTAACCTACTCTAATGACTCTAGTATGATGGTGTGCAGAATATAGTATATATTAAAAAACATTGCATTATTCTAAAACAAAAAAGTAATCATATATAAAAAATGTTTAAAAAAATTAATACTTTGTATTTGTCTCTAAGTTGTTTCATTCCGGATATACCAAGTTTTTAGATAGTTGAGACAGGGGCGGATTCTGTGTTTTTTGGTGTTTGAGAAAACTAACTTCCTGTTATACGATAAACTTCAAATATTTATATGTTAACGTTTATGTCAAATAAAGATGTTTTGCAAAATATTGGGATGATTGGCGCATGTAAAAACATATAACTGTTTGCAGTTTATTCAATGTCAGTGGCGTCCCGAAGAAAATGGTATGGGGGGGGGGGTGAAATATTTGCCGACTAGGTTTATATTTTATTAAAAAAAGACTAAAAAAAAAGGCCCTCGTTTTTAAATATATGCTGACTAAAAGTCTACATTTGCTATAAAGGGTTCAAACTATTTATTTGTAAAACTTTGTTTTAAATTTTAAAACAAGGTTGTACAAATAAATTAATTGAAATCATTGATTAAAAAAAAATGTACATAATATTATTTAAAGTTTTTAATTAGACATTAGTTTACGATGTTAATAGACCAAAGTATAGAGATAACAGTTAGACCAAAGTATAGAGATAACATATTAGACATTAATTGAACTTAATAGTAACATCGATAAATAACAAAAATGACCAGTTACCTTTTTTTAACTTAAATATTCAACCTTAAATAAACCACGATATTAACAAAATTATGCCCAAGTTTCTTTAGGCTTTAACATTTTAAGATTTTAGGTTAAAATATAAAATTATGAAATCGAACAGTTCTGAAAATTATTGATAAATAAATTTGTTGAAAAAGCTGACCAAGTTTATCATTTTTCCTAACTGAAAATGCAAGAACTTTTTTAATTTTAATCAAAATGTAGACTACCTGGTATCAAAAGTAAGATTTTATAAAATACAATAAAAATATATAAAGAACGTATCAAGGGAATTTAGAGGAGCGTCTATAACGCTTAAATATATTACAGAACGTTGAAATTTCCACCTTTTATCAACAACAAAAAATTACCAGTGTACCCCACATGATCAAAATACCTTGAATATAGTGGTTAAATGGCAATTTGGCTTTGTGTGGTTAGGGTGATGTTTGCACCTTGTGTGGTTTGGGTGTGTGTGATTTGGGTGATGTTTGCACTTTTTTTATATAACACTTAACTTTATTAAACAATTATCTAAATGCATGCAATTTAGTATGAAAGCAAAATATCTTAAAAAATATAAAAATATAAAATATAGCAAAAACTTAATTCAAGTTTTATATATAGAAAACCAACTAAAAACTGTTGTATCTGGTTTTCAACCACAAATCATCATTCAACAATATTTAATACAAAAATTCTACCGCCCTATCAAACTATGTCTGGGATTTAAAAAACAATTTTAATGAAACCCCTATGCTAACATGGTCTATTCTCAATTCAGTACCCCCCTACTTAAATATTTCCAAAAGATGCCCACTATGTCTGTATGAGAAATTTACTATTATATCATATCCAAAACCTGAAGAACTGTTAAATAAGAGAACCAAAATTATATCAAAGTGCCGCCACGAAAATAAATTCTTATTAAAAAATTACAAAGCTCGCTACAAACTTGACTAACAACTATAAATAAAAATAACTATACTAATCTGCTCCATATATCTCTAGGCTAACTAATAAATTACTCACATACACAGCTTTTGTAATATATTTCATAATATTATGTATATTTTTATATCAATTTTAATTCTTATTTTTATTTTATTATTTTTTTAATACACAAATAATACACATTAACACATAAAGAATATTTTAAACAACATTAAACATATAACTATTTCACAATTATTAGCCAGCTAAAAACAAATTAATAATATTATTAATCTAACTACTAATCAATTTCCGTCCCGTAACGATCTAAAATACAAATATAAACCGTAACGTCCACTAAATAAATCGTAGCAAAATTAAACTTTTACTACTTGCCTGATGATTGTGATAACACATGAAACTCAGAGTTGCAATATTAAATTATATTATAAACATTAGCATTTAGCTAATTCCTGGTACTGCGGGTAACAGTAACATATTTATTATATATATATATATATATATATATATATATATATATATATATATATATATATATATATATATATATATATTCATTTATATATATATATATAGACACTTAAGGAAAAAATAAAAACATAGTGTCAAAAAACTTTTATAAAAGTTTAGATATTAATCTATCGAATTAGAAACAAAAAAACAATTATATATTATAATTAATATATAATTATTTTTTATATATATATTATTTATAAATAATATATATTATTTATAAATAATATTATTTATAATATATTATTTATAAATAATATTATTAAATAATATTATTTATAAATAATATATATTATTTATAAATAATATTATTTATAAATAATATATATTATTTATAAATAATATATATATATAAAAAATAATTATATATTAATTATAATATATAATTGTTTTTTTGTTTCTAATTCGATAGATTAATATCTAAACTTTTATAAAAGTTTTTTGACACTATGTTTTTATTTTTTCCTTAAGTGTCTATATATATATATATATATATAAATAACAGATATATCTTAGAAAAATATCTTTTTTTTTTTTAATTTTAGGTGCCCCAATCTTTTTTTTTTTAATTTTACGGTCTTTTACAGAGCACCGCGGAAAAGCATTCATTATTTATAAATAATATATATTATTTATAAATAATATAAATATATATATATATATATATATATATATATATATATATATATATATATATATATATATATATATATATATATATATATATATTACTATAAACGTGACCGATTTTAAATAGTACTGATGACAGAAAGCAAACTTCTTTCAGCCTTTGCTTAGAAAGCGAATCCCTCAAGGCAGCAGGACATGGAACAGGTTGCACTGGGGTTATTTATTGAAACAAAGATATTGAGAATTTATCCCACTTACGGCAAGTTTTGCGACATTGGTTAGAAGGAGGTGTAAATGCTTTTCCGCGGTGCTCTGTAAAAGACCGTAAAATTAAAAAAAAAAAAGATTGGGGCACCTAAAATTAAAAAAAAAAAAGATATTTTTCTAAGATATATCTGTTATGTCTATTAACTTTAATAACTTTTAAAGTTAAAAAAGAAATTTTGTTAGCTTTAGAATATGTTTTTGTTATCCATTATATAGATGCATATATGAATATGTATATAGTCGCGATCAAAAGTTTAGAACATTTTAAAGATTTGTAGAAGATTTAATTTATTTGTTTGATAAAATTTCTTTACATAGAAAATTTTTGAGTGTTAATATTATATACGTGCGAAATGTTATGTTATAAACCAAGAAATTTGTTTTAGTCGTAACTTATTGTTATTTTAGCAAAAAATAAAACAATAATTATGGGAAAAACTAATGAATTAAGAACAAAAAAACGTGCTCAGATTGTTATTCTACGTGAACAAGGATTGACCCTGACATTTATTGCAGCACGTTTTAACGTAACTCATAGCTGCATTATTAAAACATTAAAACGATATCAAGAAGTTGGTGATTTTAAAAGCCAAGCTAGAACTGAACTGAAGTGACTACTCAAAGGGCAGATAATTGCATTCATCATTATGCAAAAGCACATTCGTTTGCCAGTACTTGCAAAATTTTATCTGAGATTTTTCCTGAGTGTTGTGACAATTAGAAGACGTTTGTTCAAAAAATTTAACTTAAATATTCATGTTATGGCAAAAAAAACCTTGCTTTTCACAAAAAAATATTAGAAATCGTATTGCCTTCTGTCAAAAACCATCAAGCACCCATCAGCGGAAGTTAAAGGGAAGGGAGGATACAATATTCAGCGACGAATCACTAGTTGAACATTTTGGTTGTCGTTCTGCAAGCGTTAGACGCCCGCCTTGCCAACGATACAACCCCAGTAATATCTTTATACTGTAAAACATTGCCCTAAAATCATGATATGGGTGCAAATCAAAATGGTGGTTTATAATTTGCGTCTCCTAACACCACAATAAATAGCCATATTTTTCTTCAAATATGTAAAAAAAAACTTCATGAACATCACAAATACCTGCAAGTTTCAGCATGACACAAGCTTGTAAGTAGTTGGTTACATGAGAACGGGGTTGAGATCATTGTCTCCTGGCCTGGTAACTCACCCCACCTTGATCCCATTGAAAACACCTGAAATCATCTTAAAAACAAAATTCAGAAAGTAGTCCCTCATTTTCGAATGATTTACCAGAAAAAATTAATGAAAATTGAATGAAACAAACAATTTAATGAAAATTGAATGTTATGTTTGAAAACCCGTTATATCAGGTTATCAAACATAACGTTAGATTTCTAACAATGCTTATGAACTTTTTATAGCGCAATTTTGTAAACAATACGATAAAGCGTTTCCTGTAAAAAAGTTTTATGTGAATTCAAAATCACTTCTATCGCCTTGGATAACAAAAGGCTTACTAAAATCGTCAAGGAAAAAACAAAAACTTTATGAAAAATTTCTTTAAAAAAAAACATATTCAAACGAAGCAAAATATAAAAACTATAAAAATATATTTAAAAAAATCAAAAAATACTCTAAAAAAGTATGTTATTCGAAATTACTAGAAAATGCAAATTGAAATACTAAACAAACTTGGAATGCTATTAAAGAAATAATTTGACAAAACAAATATAAAAATAATGTTCTGCCAAAAAAACTTTTAATTGACGGTGAAACAATATACGATAAAGCACTCATAGCTGAAGAACTAAACAGTTTCTTCATAAATGTTAGTTCTAATTTAGCGTAAAGTATTCCTTTAACTTCTTCAACATTTGATTCTTATCTAACAAATTCTAATAAAAAAATTAATGAGTCAAAGCTAGATATACGCGAGTTACGGACTGCATTACTAAGCTTAAAATATAACAAATGGCTTAAAATATAACAAATGCAGGATCGGATAAAGTTAGCGTTAATATATTAAAATTAGTCTATGATATAATTGAACCATCTTTGTTTCATATATTCAATCAGTCACTTAAATCAGGTAAAGTTCCGGATAAATTAAAAATTGCTAGAGTAACTCCAGTATTTAAGTCAGGAGATGAGTCAGAACCCTCTAATTACAGGCCTATATCTGTTTTATCTTGTTTCTCGAAATTGATTGAACGTATAGTGTACAATAGGCTGTATAATCATTTAACTGAAAACAACATGTTATACAGTAAGCAATTTGGTTTCAAAAAGCAACACTCAACAGATCATGCAATAGTAGAGTTAGTTAATCACTTATCTAATGCTTTTAAAGAACTATTATACGTTAGGAGTTTTCATTGATCTGTCGAAAGCTTTTGATACGGTGAATCATTCCATTCTAATAAAAAAACTGGAATATTACGGAATAAAGGAGACAAACTTACTCTGGTTTGAAAGTTACCTTTCAAACAGAAAACAATATGTACAATTTGAAAATTTAGAAACGACCAAAAAAACTGTAAATTGCGGAGTCCCACAGGGTTCTATACTTGGACCCTTACTTTTTTTACTATACATAAATGATTTGTCTTCAACATCAAACCTATTAAATTTTATTTTATTCGCAGATGACTCAAATCTTTTTTATTCTCACAAAAATATTGAAACACTTTTTACAGTAGTAAACGAAGAATTAAAAAAAGTAAATGAATGGTTTATATGCAACAAATTGTCTTTGAATGTTCAAAAAACTAAATTTTCTCTTTTCCACAAACCAAGCAAAACAAAGGAAATACCATTTATTCTTCCCAATCTTTTGATGAATAAAACTAACATCAAAAGGCAAATATCTGTAAATTTTTTAGGTGTGAACTTTGATGAAAAGCTATCTTGGAAAATGCATATAAATTCTATAGAAAAAAAAATTTCAAAAAGCATTGGCATGATCTATAGAGTTAAGCCACTTTTAAATTTTAAGTCCTTAAAAAGTTTATATTTTTCCTTTATACATAGTTACTTAACTTACGGCAACATCATGTGGGCAAGTACTAATTACACTAAGCTAAAAAAACTTTATAGCAAGCAAAAACATGCTGTTAGAATCATATTTGGATCTGGTAGAGCGGTTCCTTGTAAACCTCTTTTACGTGTAATTGGTGCCCTGAATATTTTCAAACTTAATATCCATCTTGTTCTACTGTTCATGTATAAAATAAAATATGGACTGTCCCCCAAAATATTTGAAACTTATTTTAACGTAATACACCATAAATATGCTACAAGATTTTCCGCTAACAACTTTGTTGTACCAAAATCTTATTCTAAACAAGTTTCTTATTCAATTCAGAATCGCGGACCACTTGTGTGGAAAATTTTTCCAAACATTGTTTCCGGAAAAAAAAAATCTCTTCATCAGTTTAAAACTGATTCAAAACAGTTTTTTTTAAACGCAGATTTTGATTTATATTATTATAAGTCTTTCTTAAAAATAGATCAGATATATAATTTAAAAACTGAAAAACAAGTTAATTATTCGTATTTTCGTAATTATTCGAAAGAAAAAGAAAAAAAAGGTTAAAATTTTTTGACAATAATCATTATCAAAAATCACATTTTCTCGCTTTTTATTTAACTTTTTGTGCGTATTTATATATATAAAGTTATTATATATTCACTTTTACTTTTACCTAATCTAGTTATGATATTTTACATTATCTTTTATATATTTTACTTAAAATATATATAAAGTTTTATATATTAACTCTTACTTTTACTCAATCTATTTATGATATTATGTATTAAACAATATTTTACTTTATTTATTATATATCTTTTGTAAACATTCATTTAATTTTTCTTTTATGTTATATATTCTTAAAGCAACTTTGTAAAAATTATAAATTGTAACACGGTGCTTGGCGATAAGGCAAATTATGCCTTCTCCTTGCTCCGGCCATTAACTTAATTGTAAATTTATGGAAACTGTCAAATTTGTTAAACGGCAAAATAAAATAAAATAATAAATAATAATAATAAATAATAATAATAAAAATATTTTATTACGGGTAATTACCGTTATGTTTAATGTATAATTACTATGAAAAAAACATAACGGTAAATACCGTTGTGTTTTTTTCGTACGAATTATACATTGAACGTAACGGTAATTACTCATTATAAAACACGATATCTAGCGTTATGTTTTTTGAAATATATAACGGTTTTTTTTTTTTACAGACTTCGAATTTGCACAATAAACATCAGTTCCCAAAGAAGAAATATAGTTAATATATATTGAGAAAGAAATATAGTTAATATATATTGAGAAAGAAATATAGTTAATATATATTGAGAAAGAAATATAGTTAATATATATTGAGAAAGAAATATAGTTAATATATATTGAGAAAGAAATATAGTTAATATATATTGAGAGACATCTACAGAGAGTTATATCGTTCTTGCTCGGATTCTACAAAAGTAACAATTTATAGCAAGCTTAAATTAAAAAATATCTAAAATCAAGTAAAAACAAAAAACTATTAAAAGATTATTGTATAAAAATTTTTTTAGTTAAAAACTGTTAGCTAAACGTAGTTAAACAATTGTTGTGTTGTTACTATAAACTTTCTCACTAAGAACACCAAGCTTCAACAAATCAAAGAAAATCCAGATAAAACAATAAACTTAACATCAAGCAAAAAAAGGAATGACGATCTGAAACATGACAACTGTTTTGACCAACGCTTTATATTTGTGATTCATGGCAACTCTGGCTCAATGCAACCTCATCTTCTGTAAATTGGACCCAAAACGGCTAAACAAATGTGGACTTAAAAAAGACGTCTTTTGAGCGTTCAAAAGACATCCAAAACTTTTAAAAGCCGTGTAAGAGACATTTTTTTTTAGCGCTTAGCAGAGCATTTCACAATGTCAAAAAACTTGTTTATTAAAATTTCACACACGAGCAAAACATCATAAGTGTAAAGATTATTCTCAAATTCTTTATGACTTACTTAACAGCACTGTTGTTATTCTCATTGAGCTCTCGAGAATAGCAACGGCGTGTTAATATTTGACTAAATTAAGTTGTGCAACTTACAGAATAAACAGTTCTTCTCTATATAGCAAGACTTTTCTTGTTAAATCTTCTAGTCATAAATGACATAAATGAATAAACAAAGTTAACAGCTATACTAAAGAAAATACTACTGCATAGTACACCTTAAAATATCTATGTGTGTTTTTAAATATATTTTTAAATAAATTTTTTTTTTAACTTTTTTTTTTATGACATGTAACCCAGGCTGTGCAAATAAATCAAAAAATCATTATCCTACAGAGCAATGAAGAACTATAGGTAAACCTAGGTAAAAAATATAAATGTAGTTTTTGCAAATGTATTTGCAGTAGGGGAGACCGGAGCTAGTTGGCCGCAGGGGTAAGCTGACGAATTGCGTTTATCTTCAGAGCCTTTCATCAGAGAGTGACAAAAATTACACAAAAACTTCATTATTAACCATTTCATCATTCACTGAAGTATTGTCAGGATTTGCGCGTGCGCATGGGAGATATTGAGATTTATGTGTTTTTTGGACAAAAACGTAACTTTTAGAACATCTCTTCCTTTTTACTTTACAAAGAAAATAGTTAGTCGTATAAAAAAAAAAATTATTGTAAAAGTTCCAGTCACAATTGTTTAACTATATCCAGTCAGACTTTTTTTTCAAAGTTGCCGTTTTTTAGGATCTATACGCTATTAATTGAAAAAAAAGCTTTCGGGGTAAGCTGGCAAAATTTTCACGGGGTTAGTTGGCTCATAGCATTTACTGTAGAAAAAAAAATGTATTTTTATAAAATTATTATTTATTTATTTTTAATTTTTAACAATATTGAAAAATTTATTATTACAAAGAAATTGAAAAAAACTTTTTTTAAGTCTTTTTTTTCATAGATAAAAAGTGGGATACTGTTTTGGCTTTTATACGGACTAATATTTGGTACCAGCTAAAAGTAATATTAAATTTTAGGATAAAATTGTTGCAAAAACTATTAGTAAAAAAATTTCTATTAATTTTGCACTTAATACTGCATTAATAATCATTTTTATAGTTTGCGCCAACTTACCCCGTGTTGGGGTTAGTTGGCGCAAACTTTTTTTTTTTTGAGGGCCCGGAAAGGCCCCATGAATTTTTTTTTGTAAATGAATCCAAATTTTATAAGTTACCCTAATTCATACTCTTTAAGACTACACTTCAATATTTTCAAAAAAATGTACTGTTAGGGCTACAGAGCTCATAGAGTAAAAGTCGAGCCGACTAGTCCCGGTCTCCCCTACTACTATTTCTGCGAATAAAATTACATTTGTATTTTTTACCTAGGTTTGCCTATAAATCTTCTTTGCTCTGTAGGATAATGATTTTTTGATTTATTTACACAGCCTGTGCCACATGTCATAAAAAAAAAGTAAAAAAAAAAAAAAAATTTAAATTCCAGCAAGAAGCGAATTGTTCTAATTGTTCTTTAGGTGTTGTAAACATATGCGACATTGTAATTATGCTTTTTAATTGAATTGAATTTTATAAAAATGGCAAATACATTACAAAGATTAGCAAAATGCGTATAAAGCAATTTTCTTTCACTAAATAAGAACACTTTTTCCACTTAAACAAACAACTAATAATACAATTTGATAATTTTTTTTTAATTTAATTTTTTTGCCATGCGTATTTCAAGCTCAACTTTTATTTTTAAAATTAATACGCAAAGATTATCTTCTTGTAAAAAAGGTTTATGCATTTAGGAGCGTAATGGCTTTTGTCTTTTGTGCGTTTACAGACGTGAACCATATTAGTAAACTCCAAGTTCAAAATATAATAACAAAGGCTTTTGTTTTACTGCAAAAGCCTTAACAAAAAAAAAAAAATTTTATGAAATTAAAATCTATTAATAAGATTTAATTAACCTTAAAAGTTTATAACTATAAATTGACCTTTTCAGAATATGTAGCCTCATGTACATGTAGCCTGATTTGGAAAGTGGTAACATATAGCTCATCGTGATTTTTGAGACAATGATGTTTTAAAATAAGATATTTTAGAGTTTTTTAAAAACCTCCTGAGGTACTGAGATGGTAATAAAAAATAAAATGCAAGGTGCAAAACGGATATAACTCATCAATACGCTAATATGTGTCTCAAAGTCATCTGGATTATTGTGAAGTAAATTGAATTTATTTTACTGATTAAACAATGACACCAGCACCATCAATTTTATGTTATTTACCATAAAAAGACTTTAATTTCATATCTATTTTTATTATTTTTATTTATTTCTACTTTTGTATCAATATTTTGTTGTGCGTTATAGCCTGGAGACTTGAGACTAAATAACAAAAGAATTGTTTATAAACTTGACAAACAGCTTTATTTCTTGCTATATATATGATAGCATTTAAAGCCGAATTAAGTTTACAAAGAACTAAAGTCCAAAGAGACAATTTTATTTCAAAAGAAGCAGTTATTGTATTCTCATAAAAAGGTATAACAGCCAGGTAATAATGTGTTGCAATTGAAGGTAAATAGGAAACTATCAATGACATTGATATCATAATCATTGTTTGATTTAGTCTTTTCTCAATGACAATGTGTCTGTTAACGTGGATTTTGCTATTATTAATTCTTTTTGAAATTCTTGTCAGCAATGCTGCGTTTATGACCGTCGCAAATATTAGATTAATACTAATAAATGTCGCCATAGTGTAGAAAAAGTAATGAAAGAAAAATATAGTGTAGGGGAAATAATAGTGAAGATGCGCATACCAAATACCAAATCCAACAGAGAAAAAAAAGTAAAATAAAAACACTAGCACTATATATCTTCCTTTAATATATAATCCACAACATTTCTTATCATTAAATACAGCAAAGAATCGCTCAATTGAAATGACCACCACTGTTGTCCCGGATAGCAACAACGGAAATACGATCCAAAACGCAATAACTGAAATAGTGAAACATCCTACATAATTTAAATAAGTAAACAATGTTATTTCAAGGGGGGTATTTATTATTGAGACCGTAGTATCAATAAAAGATAACAGCAAAACCATTTTTTCATTTCGTGAGTATTTTTTATTTTTTTTCAATTTGTAAATGCCATACGCTAGCAACGTATTAGAAATAAAAATGAATAATCCAACCATTCCGTTTACCAATTTTAGCATTAGACCATTTAATCCAATAGTTGCAGCGTAATATTGGATGCGACAAAAATCGTTTCTATTTATTTGAAGACGTCCCAATAACTTCCATTCATCCATTTTAGAGAGGAAAGATTTTACTAAAAAAATATAGCAATAAATAATATATAAATAAATATAAAATTTTTATCAAACTATATCTACATTTGAATAATTTTAACGTATTTATATTTATAATTTTAACGTATTTATAATTGTAAAGGTTGCAAAACCGTCGTTCATTTGTGAAGCACCTAATTATTGTTCTTCTTTTTAAAAGTGAAAAGTAACAGATGTTTTAAATTAAAAAATTAAATGTTTCATCTTTCGTCTTTCAAATTATTGTCTGAGAGAAAAAACAGGTTTTTGTAATAATAAGATTTGATTTTAAAATTACAGCTCTTACTTTAAAAAGTTTAAATCGAGTTTATAAAAAGTTTTTATTATCATTTATGAAGTTCTTTTTTAAATGTGCACCGGCTTATAGCCATTTTTATTATTCATCAAGATTTTTGTTTGTTTGCTTCAATACATACAAATTTTCTATTGTTTTTTTGCTTTATGTAATACCTAAGTAGGATTTCAACAATGGCTCAATAAAGAAAATTTTTTTTTGCTTGTAATAGCTGTCGGTATTGATTTCGTACCGTTTTGATTATTAACCTAATGATACTCCGATAGAGATAAAACATTTTCAATGGGTTACTTCTAAAACTGGCATTCCACCGATATTGAAACCTGCATTAGGCCAATGTTACAACTTGCACCGGGGCGGTTAGTAAAAATTATCTTGGTTCAATAGTGAAATTGGCTAATTAGTTAATTAGAAAATTGCAGTAGGCCGCTATTAAAACCGGAGGTTATTAAAAACGGTGTGCTTTTTTGACTTAATAAATTAATCAAGCCAACATTAGTTAAACTAATCAAAATTTTATTGGTTTTCATTTATATCACCTATCAATTATAATTTAAAGGTTATAAAATTTTAATTTTATGGGTCAGTTTTATATAATTAATATAAATGCATAAACAAATATACAATAATAGTTTTAACTTCATGGCATTTTGTTATAAACAAGAATACATTTTCAGAACTTTATGTTAAAGACCCTTAAGATTTTTTGTCAACAGAGATTATTAGTCATCAAAGAATTTTGAAAGATTGCAGCCAGAGCTTCGAATTTGATCCGGAATATTGGAGGATTGCGGCGGTACAAAAAACCAAACTTAATCAGGGAATGGCGCCTATGATACATAACTTTGAAGCTTCATTATTCAGTATCCTGAAGACCTAGAATAAAAGTTTTGTTATGGATACATTCCTTGTTACATTTTTTTTTTTTTTTAAATTTTTATAGGTGCTCCAAGAAGCCCTAACGGTCTTGTCCCAGAACACCGCGGAAGACCATTTAGATAGGAAGTTTACGCCTCCTTTCTTATCATGACGCGAAAATATGTCCAAAGCTCGTTTTGAACCTGGATCTCCTGATTATAAAGCAAGCGCTCTAACCACTGCACCACGGCCGCACATGTCGAACAATAATAACCCTAGGAGTTTTCATCAGTTTTATTTTTTTTATTAGTTATTATTTGTTAAAAAAAAGCGCAAGTGTGCCATCATAGGCAATTACTGCTCGTATGATAGTGTAAGGGAGGATGGGGCTCGATAGCATCAAGGGTAATTTGACAATTTAATTTAACTTTAAAGTCTTCCTTCAGGAATGGCAGAAATTACGTGTAACTATCCTAATTTACCATTTCGTGCTACATAGCAGCAGTGTAAAATTTTGCGCATGCGCATAAGAGATATTGCGTTATGCATTTTTTGAACCTAAAAATTTTTAGTGAAGTAAAAGTTCCCTTTTACTTCACTAACAAATAAATTGTTTTTATGAAAAAAAAAAAGGTTTTCCCAACTCGTCAATATTGCAACTCACCTAACTCGCCAGTGTGCCATCATATAAAGAAGTCGTCATATTTATTTAAACAAGCTATGTCTGCCCAGTTTAAAAGATAAAATTAAAATAAGTATTTCACTAAATGCACAAAACTTGGATATAAAATGCATGAAAATTTTATTTCTGCACTGTTAATAACAAAATCACAATAAATAAATAAATAAATAAATAAAGGAATTAAAAATACAACAGCATATTTCAAAACCAATTTTTGTGCATAAGGGACGTATTTTTGTATTTGAAAAATATGTCATTTATATATATATTACGTCAAATGTAAAAAAAACATAAAAATTTTTTTTTTTTTTAATATTTAACTTAAGTTTATGTAAAGTCAGTATAGGCATGTAGGTCTAATCACTTTTTTGCCATAACCAATATTTATGAAAATATGACCGGTATAGGCGTTATGCTATAAAACCTTTAAAAATTATTTTTGCTGATAACCTGGTAACTCCAGTAAAACTTTTTACCTTTGTTGCGCATTTTGTTTATTTTATAAGGAAGTCCATATATCATGTAACGTTTTAGTACTAAAATTTATATTTTAGCGATAATTATTCGGCAGTAGTTTTAGTTTTATTCCCTACATGGGGTGAAGCGGAGTAGAAATAAAAGTTTTTGTTAAACTTCTCCCAATCGATTTGCGTAATTTTATTATGGAAAACTCTAGAAAACCTTTTATAGCGGTTTTTTATGTTAGCTGTTAAAACAAAATTTTGAAACTTTATTTTGAATTTTTATATTTATACTTCTGGTTATTGACAAATAACTTTCATTAAAGACCATTCAAGCAGGCAAATTTACAAGTTCTACGCTTCAATGTCTAACAAAAAAATGTTAAATAACAGTTTACTTTTTATAATATAATCTATATCAATTTATCAATTATATAAATCTATAATAAAAAAATTGGAGATTTGTGTAGGTTAAATTTATAATTAATTGTTAACTTTTTATTTCCAGAATATTTTTTTTTTGTTATTTAATTGACGCACAAAATTACTTCTTATGCTTAAATTTCTTTTTATTTTTACAATCAATTGTAACATCAGAAGCGGATCCATCATTTTTTGATGTTTGAGGTAAGTAACTTTCAGTCATAGAACTCTAAACATTTTTATGTTTATACTTATGTCAAATCCTTTGCAAAAAGTTGTGATGATTGGAACCTAGGAACAACAAAGCTCTAAAAATTTTTTTGGTACTACTCTTAAATAAATTTATACTCATCAATAAATTCAAAATTTTATAAAATAATCTTTTTGCGTTCAAAAATTATGATCTTAAAAATTAACCCCCTCAAATTGAGGGGAGATCAAACTTTGCATAGTCACAATTTAAAAACGAGATTGTTGTATGAAATTTAGAGTTTATCGATGAATATAAATTTAGAATAGTCAAAAAAATATGTTTTGTCAACATGTTGCTTTCTCTTTTGGGGTAGTTGTGGGCAAAATTTTGAGGCTTTGTTGTTCCCAGGCATCGATCATCTAAATTTTTTGCAAATGATCATTTCAGGATAGATCAGCCCCTGAACATTATATTAAAATTATTATTTTTACACAAATTAAATACTTTATAAATAAATTATTACTTATTCTTACTCCTAAAGTTACTTCTACTCCTTAACCTACTACTATTTCTAAACTTAAATTAAAACATAAAAGTTTAGAAAAGTTCACAAAATAAAATGACCTCATTTTACTCAAATCCTTGGAAAATATTTCCAAACGTAAATTTTTTTTTAAATTTATCAGTTAATTATTAAAATTCAAAGTTACAATTTTATTTATAAATACCTTGTTTTCCACTTTGGATGATAGTTCTCTGCTATTGTTAGATTGAATGAAGAATCTCTATTGTTTTCTTATTTAAGCCCAATATGCAGTCAATACAAAGCCCAGATAATAACTTTGAATTTTACAGTGAATAGTTTGACACCAAATAAGTTTTCAGTTCAATTTCTTGTTTAGTAGAATCTTGTCTGCTTGCTTTTTTTTCTTGCGTGCACAATTTTAACTAATTAATTTGTATAAAGTCAAGTTAATAAACAATGGCTCATTGCCCAGAGGTGGGGTTTGAACTAGAAATAAAATGTAATTTTTATATATAGTTTATATTATAATATTTTTTATAGAAATTAAATATATTTATATAATATAAACCAGTATACGTAAAAAAAAATTATATTAAAACATAAGCATTGTTTTTTAGTCAATTTTTAAAATATCAGTTTACTCTAATGAATTAACAGAATAGATAATGCAATAAAAACATAATTGTAAATGCTTCCTTATTTATTATATTGAAATTTACATTCAAATGTTGGCATAATTTTTCGAGAATTTAGCAAATTCAAAATGAAACGATGTTGACTGGCATGTCCAATGTGGTCAGCTAATGCTTTTGTAACAAAGGCAACATGTCTTTCAACTCTTTGGCTGTGACATGAAATGTCTAAAAGTTACAAAGATTCATTTTTATATTCCATAATTTCAGATTCTGTTTTATTGCTAAGTAAAGGCGGAGGTGTGACTAATTTTTTTTTTCCAGTCTATCATGTTAGTATAATCGTTTAAAAGAATATTGAGTGTTTTCGGTAGTTCAAAATTCCGTTCTTCACATTGTTTATTAAGCTGTGCTTCCGATATTCTATCGATTGCAGTTTTGCAAACTTCTTGTCATCAGTTAACATATTTAAAGTAATGTGTTCCAGATGTGCAAAAAAAAGAAATTGCATTAACAACTTTCTTCATAATACTCTGGTATGGTCCTGTGGTTTAAGAAATCTTATTGCAAATGAACCAAAAACTATTTAAGCCATGACTTGGAGATGGATGTGTTTTAATGTAAAACCAAGTAGGAGCATACACATTTACAATTATCTGTATGAAATCAACTAATACCGCATCAGGATCGGCAGTAGTATTATTACGATACTCTGTGGGCAGAGTATTGTAATAATGCTACTTCAAAAACTAATAATAAATTATTTGGTCTGCAATTCTTTATTTTTTATTTGACGAGATAGAACTTAATGTACATATTTGTAGAAGACACGAACAGACTTAGAACTGATGAAGGAATCGATGTGATGAACGGCGATTCAGACAAGCTTGTTTTGCCACAATTTTTACAATTGCAGAGTATGTCTCTGTTATGAGGTTTCTCACTCATGCGTTAAATATCCTACAGTGTGAAACAATTATCTATATGAAATATCTTTTAGTCAACTGCAATAACTTTAAAAGAAAAAATGTAATTTCTTCTTTGTAACAACTTAATCCATTGCTGCAAGTTAATGGTGGTAAGCATGAAAACTCCTATAGATAGAAAATTTAATCAGTACATTGTGAGTGCAATGTTAATAGCAGTTGCAATTGTCCATCTAAAATTGAAGACAGTTTTGATCAAAGGTAACAAACAAAAAAGAGTTGATCTGAAATTCCTGGAAAATGAAGCTGATCTGGAATTCCTGGAAAATAAGGTTCAACATCAGTAGCAGCTTATTAAGTGTCACAGGGACAATGCAAGTGCAAATTCAGCATATGAAGTAGTCATGTCTAAAGTTAAAGATGGATTCTTTCAATTTAGATAATTTTACAACATTATTTCAGCATATCGGGTGGACACAGAAAAATCCGGTCAACTTTAAATTGAGATTTTTCTAAAACCTTAAATGCTTTTCATTTCAAATTTTTTTTTATTAAATGTGTCTACATCAATAAGGGTTTCAACTTAGCTTTATTGGGCTTGATGGGCTGTTTGATAAGGGATCAAGTTTTATAGCGGGTTAATGCCATCATTTTGCAGATTTTTTCTTTTTTTACCTTATTGATGACATTAATTCACTTTTTTTGGAAGTCCTTTTATTTTTTATTACTCCGCCTGCCTTACGAAGAACTCCTAAACTATGGCCCAAAATCTTCAATCTTGCGCTCTTCAGGACGATTTGGAGGATTTGCATCTTTAGGAACAATTTTCACATTACTATCTTTGCCTCACTGTAGAACTTGTTCAGAATAGTGAGAAGCAACAAGATCCGGCCAAGAGATATATTAGTATTAGTGTTTTTTCATAAATAGCAAAAGAATTTTTTAACGGAGTTCTTTGATGTAGAGATCGGCAGTCAAGGTCTTCTAAGTAACAAAACATAAGGACTGCATACAACAGCTACAAATTGCTTGCCGCACAAGGAACTTGGATGAAAATTTTTCTCGTCAAATATATTTAAATTGATTATCAACAGGTTTATCTTTGTTTATATAGTAAAAATGTTGACTATAAGGTTGTGAAAAACTCGCCTAGCAATATGTTTCGTCACCTTCAATTATGCACATACTTTTATCCGCCATTATTTTTACTAATTTCTTTGCGCGTTAAATTCGTTTAATTTTACCATTTAAGCTACTCTTAGGTGTATTTTTATTATAAAATGCTTTAATTCGACCATTTTTAAGTACTTTTTGTTATAAGAATGCAAAGTCTTGAATTTTCTCGCTAGATTTCTCTATGGCTATGGTTCGGAATTCTTGCTATTGAAATGAAAATCGACTTTATCTTTTTAGATTTTTAGAAAGTTTTATTTCTTCTACTTCCAGGTTTTCCTTCAAAGCTCTGAGTAATCTTGAACTTATTTATAATATCTATGACTGTAGTTTTTGAAACATTTGTACGTTAGCAATTAAGCAATATAAAGTCGATGGATTTTCACAACTTTTTTACGCTACTCAATTTGTTTCCGAAACATTTTGCAAATCATTCATTAGTAAACAAAAGTTTATTAACACAATTCAATTTAAGGAAGTGATGTTTAATTGAAAAAATAAAAGAGATAAAAAGCATTTATGGTTTTAGAGAAATCTCAATTTAAAGTTGACCAGATTTTTCCGTGTCCACCCAATGCATAAGTTATTTTTACTGTTAAAAAATGTCTATTTCGCCCTCTACTTTTGAAAAATGTCTATTTTGAACTGAATACTGCTTTGTTAGCAAGTGGATTTAGAGCAAGTGTTTATGCCGAACCGCACTAGAATGACATATAAAAATTTTAATCAACAGCTGCTATTAACAAATATATGCTCTAAATATCCAGCATTAATCTATAAGATTATGTTGTGGAACAGAAGTTTATAAATTTGACACAAGTCCTAAATAAAATAAAATAAATGTGACAAGCTAGTTTATAATCAATCAGAAATTAAGCTAGTTTATAAATCCTAATAATCTAGTGTAAACCTGGCTATTGCAACATAAATATGATTGTTCGATGGATTGAATATATGCTTTATTCTTTTATTCCGATATAATTAATAAACTTATTTCTAGCATGTTTATTTTTGATTTTTTCACTTTTGTGACCCAAAAATTTTTACTTTTTACTTTGTAACTAAAAAGTACTTTCAACAAGCTTTTTTTACTTTTAATTGAGTATTTTTACTTTTTACTTTTAATTTTTTTAAACACTCTTTTATTTACTCGCGTACTCAAAATACTCAATTTACTTCTAACCACTGCCAAATAAATAACCCCTTTTAATACCCGCATAACTTATTTATAGATTTTAAGTAACCTTTTACACTTAATAGTAAAAGTTACAAACCCAACTTCCTTATGATACACTTTCCTGTTAATGACTGGCCACTCCATCCAACAGTTAATGTAAAATAAACCCCTCCTGATTCTTACCCTCACAATAAAGTTAATTCTCCAACTAATTATGCTTACAAAATTAAATCGATCTCTGTATTAAAGAACTTTGTTACGGATAATTACTTATCTATTGATCTTATTAATGGTTCTCTAAAATGGTCTTTACTTATCTGGTAACTCTCGATTTTATGAGAATTCTCAACCAGTATTGGACACTAGTGATATCAAAATTATCATTCATTAGAAGTTTATTGACTCTGGAAAAATTCCAACCAATATATATTTATTGAAACCACTTTATTTCTATGATTGCCCTAAAATCACATCTATATTTGTTTCACATTTATCACCGACTTCCTCTGTTAAGGATTTAGCCGTATTTGTTAACACTACATTTAAAACTAATGCTGTCTTTCACATAAGACATCATTTGTCTCCAAGAAATCAAGAACTTTACATAAATATATTCTTCTGTGCTGTAAAAAAAAAAATAAAAGATGCCGTAAAAGCCGAATAGTTGGCAAACAGTTTTGCAAAAAAGAACTATTTTAATTTCTGGTCTAACGCAGCTCGTATACAAAGTGTAAATGTAGCCTCCCACTATCTATTGACTCTGCCACTGGTCCTGCTAATATATCGCGACGTTAGAATTATATTCTTCTATCTTAACATTTTTAAGTTTTGAGGAAAGTGTGATTTAAAAAATAAAATTTTATAAGACAGCATATAAAAACATTTTTATAAGTTATGTTTTCTTCGCAACTTTTTTACTTATAACACTCTTAAGCCGAATGATTCTCGGAAGAACTTTTAAAGGTTCTTAGCGGTTATGCCAATGGAGCACCGTTTTAGGTTCCTTAAAGAACCTTATAAATTGGTTCTTCGTAAGAACCCTCCGATAAGGTTCCTTAAAGAACTACTTAGGGATCTTCGAAGAACTCTACCACGGGTGCTATATTTGAGCACCCGTTGAGGTTCTTCTAAGAACCTTTCACACAGTTTCGCATAAATTGCCTTCATAATGTTATCTTTAGTGGCATTTTAAATGTATTATATGTAATAATAATTATTTTTGCCGAGAGACACAGGTATTACTTTAGCAACTACTTTTAATTTTTTTCAAAATCATATTTAATTCCTTTTTAATTTAATAATGTCAATTAAATTTATTTTAATAAATTTTTGCTTTTTACAAAAACTTTATATTTTATTTTACTCTGGTTTTTGAAGAAGAGTTAAAAAATAATAAAAAATAAATAAATCCATTTATATTGTTTTTATTTCTATTAACCATTTTATTTTATTTATCCGGAGAAAAACAACATTTAAAGAAATGTTTTATATTTAATATAAAATATTATTGTATTAAAACCTAAGTTAACTTAGGTTTTAATACAAAAGAAAAACATTATTCTAAGTTACATAACATCATAAATAACTCAATTTTTCCAAAAAGTGGAGATGGAACAAGTTAATTCTAACGTTACGATATGTCACTTACGGCATAACAACTATCACACCTTGTTTAACTCAGTAAACCCAACATAAAGAAAACATTAAGTACAAAATTATCATATAAATGATACTTTTGTTCTTAATCATTGTTAGCTTCTCAAGAATGATGTTTGAAGAATGATCTTGTTACTCCATCTTGTTACTCCATCTTGTTACTCGATCTTGTTACTCCATCTTGTTACTCCATCTTGTTACTCGATCTTGTTACTCCATCTTGTTACTCCATCTTGTTACTCCATCTTAATACTCTCTATAAAATCCAATCTATCATTAAACTTATGACCCATTTAGAGCATTATCTTTATGCTAGCATTTACTTCAATAATGTATTATCATTTTGTTTTTCCTCCATGGTTTATCTTGGATACATGGCTATTAGTGTTTCACTTTCTGTTATTTCTCCTGTTGTTAAAGATAAGAATAGTGACAACCATCTAAACTCCGCAACTATTAATACTCCGCTATTTATTGCCCAGTTGCATTGGTTACAATTTTCTCTATGATTTTAGAACACATTTTTGTTATAAACGTTAACAAAAGTTTCTTTGGGACTTCTAATCAATTTTTTTTTTAAGAAAAATCATAGCATTTTTCTTAAAAATTTTTTTTTAGCCCCGTTCTTATTTTGAAAGACTTTATAAACTTTTACTTGTCTCATGGCTCAAATATGCATGTAGCAATCATTGATATCCATAAGAGCTTTGATAGAGTTTGCTTTAAAATATTGTTTATGAAACTCTAAAATTCTCTCTGGTGTGACTTTACGCATACTCATTGTAAACAACTAAAGACATACATAATTGGTGTTGCCAGCTTTCTAACGCATTTTTGGAACTCTTTGAACGCATGTGAAAAATAGAAACAACAAAAAATGAAAATTACAAAAACAAAAAAAATCTGAAGACAGAAAAAAACAGGGTGTACAAAAAAAGAAGCATTCAGAGCAGTTGATTGTAACAAATATAGCCATCAATGAACTAGACGAGAGAAAGATAAGAACAAAAAATGTAATTATTTATGGAGTAGCGAAATCAACTAAAGAAAGCATAGAAATTAAATAAAAAGAAGACGAGTCAAAAGTAAATAAATTTTTTAAGCTCACAAATCAAGAGAATGTAATACCAAAGTTCCAGCGTATTAGCATGTCAACTTTCCAGCTGTCAGAAGAACAACTTGTGAGTACCTTATATTTGGTCTTTACAACTCAGTTAGCAAGTGATAATAAAACAGATTCAAAGTTTGTTGTAAGAAACATAAACATAGGCCATCTAATAAAATGTTTCAGCTTCATCTTGTCTGATAAAGCAAATTGTGACAATAAAAGCGAGCGAAGATTTATGTTTGCTAATTCCAATTTTGAACTCATATGATCTAATTTCAAATGTTGACTGGATACAATACCTCAGTAAAAAAAATGTACAAAAAATGTAAATAAAAGTGAAATTTAAATACAAATTGATTTGCAAAAATGTAGCAGACGAGATTAAAAAAGTGCGACAAAACTTTAAGTTTAATCTGGCAAAAAGAGCCCCAGGTGTGTGTATGTGTAGAGGAAAGGGGGGGGGGGGTGAAGTTAAAGGGCTTTTTTGTTCCCAGTCTCCAATCACAGCAATTTTTTGCAAAGCCTTATTATTTGACATAAGTATAACCATACCAACGTTTTGAGTTTGCTCAAACACCAAATAACCCTGGAGCCGTCACTGATAGGTAATATTACTGATAGGTAATAAACCTAATACTAATACATATAAAAATAGCATTTAAAGTGACATGGCAGTTATTGTAATCTGGCGTTTTCTTCCACATTTGTTTCTTGATTTTTTTAAGAAAGCAATTGGATTCTTTATTTGTAGGTAGTATGCTAAATACTTCCGCAAATTGTCTTCATGGTAATAAAAAATAGCAACACCTAAATCCCATGTAAAGGCAAATGCAGCAGTAACAGCTCCACAGTCATGCACGTTAGATTGGTGCTGAACTGATACAACTTTTATAGTAAGGTTTCCACTTTGATCAACAAATCTTGCATACAATTGTAACACATGCTCTTAAATTGATTTACCGAGGCAATCTGCATAATTCACATTTCAATCGAAGCATTCAGTGATTCGAACCATGCAAAATTTGAAATGAATCATAACGCAAAGCTTTAAATTCATCTATTCCTCGCAAGAGTAGTGTTGAATGACAGGGATCTCCATTATCCAAGTGAAAGCTAGCAATACTATTAACGACATCAGAAATCCGGTCATTTAGCCATTCATTCAATTCCAAAAAACTTTATTTTTTTGTTTTAAACTCAGTTTTATCTATACACCATGCAGTTAATGGGAGAGGATCTTCTGAATTAATAACTTGTATTGAATTTATTACTTGTTCTAAATGAACATATTTTATTTACAAATTAGAACCAGGTAAAAATGGCGGAAACCAATGCTTTAAGCTGCTAGCATTAACAATTTGTTGTTACCGGGCATGTATATACACATGCGCTCACGCATAAGTATGTGATCAGCCACCTTAACTGCAGCCGACTTTGAGGAGATAATGTAAAAAAATGAAAAAATCTCAGGTCTTTTTTCCTTATTATTAAAGGTCACAATTTTGATTTATCGTTCCTTTTAGCAGCTGTGACAGCCATTGCTTCACGGTAAGTTAAGTGGAGTAATCATGGCTTTGCAGTGGTAAAAAATTGGCGCAAACTTCCAAATAAAATGTTCTTCCACGGCGCTCTGTGATAAGACCATCACAGAGCACCGTGGAAGAACATAAAATTACAAAAAAAAAATTAAAATTGAAAAAAATTTCAGTGGGCTCAATGTTTTCCACTGGTTTTAATAACTATCTATAGGAGGATGTCTCTCTTAGCCAAACAAATTTATTTGCGAATCTTTTAGTTTTTTTATTCTTGAGTAAATAAATTTCCACGTTGATAGACCGTAAAGAAAAGAGCGAGCACAAAATTTACAAGTGAAAGTAAATTCAAAACAGTTTAACAAAATTCGTATATCAGTACATCTTTGAGAGTAGAACTTTTCCGTAAATTTTTCAAGAATGGTAAGTATATTATATTGTTGCTAATTGTGTGTTACGTTATGTTGTTTTGTAATGCAATACTTTATTCCATATTTAAACAATTTTTAAAATGATTTCTTTTGCTCCTTAATTTATGTTGTTTAAACATAGTGTTATAAATCAATTAGTGGGGCGTTTTAAATCCATATGATATATATTAAAGTCAATCAATAACTAAATAATTGGTTTGAAATTAATTTATAAAACATTTTGATTATAATATGGATTAATAATCAGCTGCCTTTAGCTGTATATTAACTTTAAACAAATATATATATGTCCTTAAGATTAATAATCTTTAAATTAGTAAAGATATCAATCATGTAATAAAACTATTAAGGGTTATAAATTAGTTATTTTTATGGTATAATGCAAACTCAAATCGAGTCCTTCTTTAAATTAATGTGTTAAATACATTATTAACTTGTTATTTTTTTGTGCCAAACATCATGAACTTGTTTCTTTGCAACGCAAAACGTTAGTTAAAGGTGTTAAAAGTTTTAAAAAGGAATATAAAAGTAATTAATAAAAAAGAAAAAGAAAAAGTGATTAATTAGAAAACTTTTCGATTTTATTAGCCCCTTGTTTCTCGGGGAGGTAGAGATATGTAATAAAAGTATTAGACCTAGCTGGTAATCCTACAGTTAAGCGGCCTAAGAGCCCTGTTTTAAGTATTATTTTTAATTTAAATATTTTTTATGAATATTAATGAATTTTATTTTTATTATAAATATAGATTTAATCAATATAATTAATAATTATTATCATTTATTATTATCATCTTTTTAAAAACAAAAAATAAAATTGTTTTTGACCGCTTAACTGTAGGATTTTTTTTTGACTGCTTAACTTATAGGTAAAATGTGCTTTTCCTTTTGTATTCTAAAATTTGTTGATAATTTTTAGTGATGTGCCATCGTCAAAGGCCAATTAAGGGTAATTATAGAGTTTAATGTATGTATATAAAGGTAATATCTTAATATTAGGTATGCAACTTGCATATATAAGGTGTACCTATGCACCTGTTTAGTTTGGCTTAATAGTCAATACAGACGCATTGGCCAATGCCGATTAATCAACTGATGCCATCGGCCAATGGTTTAGCCAATTAATTGGTTGCTGGTTACCAATAGCATAGGCTAGTTGGTTGAATCACTTTTGATGAATAGGAACATGTTAAATATGTAATTTAAATCCTTAATATTATTATAATACCCTTAAATAAATACATTAAACCTATTATTAGCCACAATCGGCATTAGCCGATGGCACATCACTAATAATTTTTCTAAATGCCTTTACTTTAGGCTAGGCTTTGGGAAATTAAATTAGAAATGAAGAATTAGACTCAAAGGTTTTACCATAAAACACAAAAATGAGGCAGGCTATTTCAGTGTGATGTCAGAGTGCTTATCTAAACCAGCAATTTAAGTTTTATATATATATATAAATATATAAAACTTAAATATATATATATATAAATATATATATATATATATATATATATATATATATAAATATATATATATATATATATATATATATATATATATATATATATATATATATAATTATAACATAATAAAAATACTCTTTCCTGATCATGAAAATGGACTGACACCAGAACAAATATCCCAGTTGTAAATAATTACTTCAGCTTTTTCATAATGTCATATTTAAATAAAAAAATACGTAATTGAAACCCATCTAAACCACACAGGTGTAAGACCATGGTTATTAAAGTTATTATATATATTTATATGTGTGTGTGTGTGCTGATCATTTGTACTAGATGCTGAAATAAAATTCTTATGTTATTTTTTTTTAGCCTTTGAGATTAGATGTCAAAGTAAGATTGTTTTTATTTTAACTTTGAGTTTTCGATTTTAATTATGATTTTTTAAATTTCAATCTGTAAATTATAATGCATGTACACTTTTAAGTTATATAATTATAATATATACTATCAGGACTCGAATTAAGCATACCAATAAATTACTACTTCTTTTTTAAAGTTAAATTTAGTGTGATTTACTTTATGGATAATGTACATTACAGTAAGTTTACCTATGAATTACTGTAATTTACATTATCCATTTTATAATTTTATAATTTTTTAACATTTGTTTACATTAATTATTGTTAGCAAATGTTAAAAAATTATAAAATTCTTTGCACATCAGATACCACTGCAGTTTCAATTAAATTAAATTTGATTGCATAGAAACAGCAGTGGCATCTGTAATTGTGGCATAGCAAGGGTCATTCCTGAAAATCAAACATAGATAGTGACAGTATCAATATCAGATTCAGAAAATAGAGCAAGTGAGGAAAAAAAATTTATTTAAGTTATAAGCATTTTTAATAATTAAATATTTCTTAAACTTTTTGAATGCTTTATTTTTTTGTTTTGTGGAAAAAGTACAAACATTCTATTTCAAACATTAAACTGGTCAAATGAAAACTAAATTATAAATGATTTAAATTTAAAAAATTGTTCTAATTCTGTTCAAAATTTTCTTTTTCGAAAAAAAAATTTGAAGTTTAGTTATATACTTAGACTTATGAAAGCGTAATTCGAATTTTTATCAGTACCCTAAATCTATATAAGTGTAAGTAGAAGTGGTATCTAATAAGTTTCGTATTTTTTTAAGTTTGCTTTGTAATGATGTTTTTACTAATACAAATAGTACTTTTATAAGTATCATGTTAAATAAAAACAATTTCTTTCTTCTTTGTTTCTTCTTCTTAAATTTGTTTCTTGCACATTACATTATAATTGCAACTTAAGCATTAAATTATAACTTGAGCCAAACAAGAATGTTATGAGGTATTATGTAAATAGTATTATGTTAAAAATAGCAGTTACAAACTAATGTACAAAAGATACAATTTTGTACTACAGCAACCCCCCTTTACTGCAAAGTAGTGGGCGGGGGGAGGGACTAGGTTTTTAATAAAAAATATATTAATTTCTGCTGTTACATTTTTTTTTTATGTTAATTCGAGCCCGGTAGTGTTTATCATATTCTATATTTTACTTTATTTTTTCTGTTAACTTTACTTTAAATAAAAGACATTTTTATGATTTAGCGAACATTGTCTGCTCGATCTGATCGTGTTAAATGCGTTGATCTCCATAGTACAGAACCTTGGTTGTTGGCTTGTTTATATAATGGTAACTGTCATGTTTGGAATCACATCAGCCAAACTCTTATTAAATCTTTTGAAGTCACAGATTTACCAGGTAAATTTAAAAGGTTTTTTTAACACTGTTTCTTTATGTTTTTTTTACTTCCTTCTAAAAATAGTTCAATTTCTGTTTAGTTAGGTGTGGTAAGTTTGTAGGCCGAAAAAATTGGGTTGTAACAGGTTCTGTAAGTCTATAAATATTATTTTGTTTTCTAATATTTTTAAAATGATAAAATGTATATTATATATTTTATATATTTTTATCTATTTTATCCTAAGGATGACATGATGATTCGTGTGTTCAATTACAATACTTTGGAAAAGGTATGTTTTTATTTTTAATGATCAATATGTAATGCTAAGCATTTTTTCTAATTTTTAGTAATTCTGCTCTTTTTTTTTTTTTTATCTTTCTCAATAAAAATCTTGGTAACTATTCATCTTTATTTTTTTGCACTTTACATGTATAAACCTTGACTTCCCTGGTTTGATGCCTCCTCTTTCTCTATATATAAGTCTTTCAATCAAATCTACAAAATTATATTGTTGCATCTTATAACAACAAACTGTCTTAACTCTACCTTTCATTTAACTTTTTACACCCAAAAATAATACTGCATTTAAGGGAAGAAATAGATTGTTTTGTTAGTGCTCTGGAAATATGGTGTTTATTTTTAAGGCTATGTTTATTTTGTTATTCACTTAATAATAGCATATCCCAAGTAATTTTTTTAGGCTATGTTTATTTTATTATTCACTTAACAATCGCATATCCCTAGTAATTTTTTTTTTGCAATTTCAAGGTTCAAGATTATTAAAATCAGGATTCCCAGATTTCAAGATTTAGTATAATATAGTATTTGCATTTTTTTACACAGGGACAAAAAAATTCTAAAAGTGTCAATAATATATTTATTCATTTATTTTACACCTCAACTGGAAAAAAGAACTAATATGTCATGTTTATAATAATGTGGTACTTTTTGGTTAAGCAAAGATTGCATAGTTTTCAGCTGGGTTTAAAATTATCCCAACGCTTAAATAATGTGATCGCAAATTGCAATATCTGGAAATATTTCTGGTCATCAAATTCTCAGTTTATATAAAATCGTAAACGTTGCTTTAATAAAACGGTCAATTTATCATGTTCCAAAAATTA
Source organism: Hydra vulgaris (assembly GCF_038396675.1). Lineage (NCBI taxonomy): Eukaryota > Metazoa > Cnidaria > Hydrozoa > Anthoathecata > Hydridae > Hydra > Hydra vulgaris. The sequence goes on along the minus strand of NC_088924.1, from coordinate 11,756,465 downwards.
ATGAAAAAACCAAACAATAAGTTTACTACTTCAAAAATAATAACAGTCAGAACTTACATATGTTAAATCATTTTTTGTTTAAACACCAGGCAGTTTAAGGATTATAAATAAATAACAAAGTTAAGGAAAGATCTGTAAAATTTGTGTGGTAATTTAAAAATCAGCCAATAAAAAATTACGCTAAATTTTTTTGCGCATTTTATGCAACATTAAAATTGATTTCTGTTCAGGGGGAAACTTTAATGAATTATTTATATAAAATTTTTAATATTTTAAATTAGAAATTAATTAATTGATAATAAAAGTAATAATAAAAAAGTTATTAGAGTTGTTTTACTTTGTTTTAAAATAAATATAAAAAGTTTAAATTAGTTATATATTTTTAAACTTCTCTGTCTTAAACTTTGTATGCATATTTGCTAAAGAGTTACGAGCATTTCATTTAGTAGAAAATATTGAATAAGATTTAAATAAAGTATTTTATATCTTATTTTGAGATTGCTTTTATTTAAAATATTTGATCAACACTAAACTCTTTTAGGCTGTTGTGATTTGCGGCTGTTTTTTTATATTACATTGTACTGTATGCTTTATTTTTCTATTTTATCTATTTATTCAAAAAGTGAATTAAAATAATAAAGTTTTAAATTGATCTAGAGCTTCAACAGTTTTTCTTTTAGTCTAACAACAATATGATGAATTTATAAGGAACAATGGTTAAATATGAATTCTGCTATTGTAAATGAATTCAGCTATTTTATGTTTATCATTAGATAATACTGAATCAATTGCACTTTTAAAATTTTAATTTGATAGTATAAATTGATTTTTAGAAATTCAATTAAATCTTTTTTTTCAGTGGTAGTAACTTGAATCCAAATAATAATTAATCAAATAATCAATCCTTTTATGATATTAATTAATCATGTTCAATGTCCATTGACAAACTTTTATAAAATTTCTTTTGCTTATTGTTAGATATTTTCTGTTTGCTTTAACCCATGTTCCAACAATGTGGATTCCAGATTAGTTAAATGTGTTTTAAAATTGTAAACAATAAATATTTTAAACAATTTAGGCTAATAGGGGGTCATCTATAAATGAGGGGGGTGGGTTAGTGGTTTTGTGTACAAGACTTGTATGTAAAGAATTACAATGTTGTAAAAAGGGGGAGGGGAGGTAAGGGGGTTAAAACAATCAAAAATTGCATGGCATAATTTGTGGATGACCCCATATTTATTCAAAGAAGTAAATGAATGTTTGATTATTTCTAAAAATATATACACCTTAACAATCATATATGATATATATGATCTCATTTTTAATCTTTTTATACACAAATTATTATTTTTAATTTCTGTTTTAGATGTTCATTTTATTTTAATATTTTCTTTGTTTTCATTTTTTTTTTTTGTTATTACTACTAATATTCATTTTTCTTTGTTGATTCTTAGAAAACATTTATTTGATCTCTTGCACTTTATCAGTTTATCAATTGCACTTTGCATTTTTTTTTTTTTTTTTTTTTTTTTTTGTACTTTTAGGAAGATTAAGGATTAAAACATTTATAAAAATTATGAACAGTAATGGTCTTTGAAATGAGTATACTGCTAATCTCAAAACTCAAATCTATTCCAAAATCTTATCATCCAAAACTTATTGTCTGTCACTTTAAATGCTTTGATCTGATTTAAATATTTGTTGTCAAATTTTATTTTATTTATCAACTTTTTGCTCTCATGTTTGGGGCAAGGGTGGGCAAATGTTTTGGGGCATTTTTGTTCCCAGGTTTATCACAATGTTTCGCAAAACATCTTTATTTGACATCTTTATTTGACAAGTATAAACATATAACTGTTTAGAGTTTGCTCCATGTCTCGAGGTTAGCTATCTCAAACACCAAAAAATGATAAATTTAATTAAAAAAGTTGATAAATTTTATTTCTATTCTTATAAACCCATCAATAAATACATTTTATAAATGCATCAAATCTTAAAAAAATTAGTGGATAACCTTTGACTGCTTGACTCTTAAAATCTATTGTTTATAAAAGATTTGAGTAAAAGCTCTTTTTTAAAACAAATTCAACAGCGAGTTAAGAACACTTTATTTAGATACATGTTCTTTTAACATACTAAGAAGTTCTTTACTCAGTGATGACTTAACTCAGAAATATCTTTTTCCAGATATATACAGAATTCTTGATTTTTCTTTTTAACTTTCAAGATTTCCAAAAAGATTTTCTGTTTTTCTGTAAATTATTATAATCTCTCCTCTCATTTATTTTAATTTAAATTACTCTTTATTAACCTATTTTCTTAATATACCTATAATAATAATTGTTAATAATATATAATTTATTTGTTATTTATTCAAGGTTTAAAATTTTTTTTTCAGCGATTCTTCTCAAATGCTTCTATATTTTTTTTTGTTTTTTGTCAATCTTTTTACTTTGTGGTTTTTTGATAAAAAATAAATTATTAAAGTAAGAAAAAAAAAAGTAAAATTAATATTATTTCGATAAAAAAATAAGTTTTGAATAAAAAAAATAAGAAATAGCCATCTAATGTTGTTTTTTTATGAATGAGGACACAATACATTAAAAATAGACACAATACATTGAAAAAAAATAAAAAGATGAAAAATATTTTTTAACTTTTTAGAAAAAAGATCTTTCTTTAATAAAATAGTGTAAATAGTTTGATGCTTCGTTTGCGCTAATTTTTAACAAATTATATTAAGTGTAAATAAAATGAAATTGTAAAACAAATTTTGATTTTTTTTTAATGATTTTAAATATTGAATAATAGCTAATGTATTCAGGTACATGGATTTGAAGCTCATTCAGACTATCTTCGATGTTTGCAAGTTCATCCAGCTCAGCCATATTTATTATCAAGCAGCGGTATTGTTTTTTTTTTTTTACTATTAATATATGTAAGTAAGAATGGGGCCTGGAACTGGTTTTAGAAAAATCTGAATTTTTTAGTTTTTCTGTTTTTAAAGTTCTAATTCACATTTAGTTATATAATATTTTTATCATAACTTAAATAAAAATTAAATTTTTGTTTTTTTGTTTACTATTGTGGCACTAGCATGGTTTGAGGATCATCCACCTTATGCCTTTGGAAGTACCACGCTTAAGTGGTACTTAAGTGTAGTACTTCCAAACTTGTAATCTACTACCACTTACTCTGTAAGTGGTAGTAGATTACAACTTATTTTTCAACAAGAATTAAAAAAGTAACTTGTGAAATAAAATAACAGAATGAAACAATTTTAACTTGTATATATAAAGTTATATATATATATATATATATATATATATATATATATATATATATATATATATATATATATATATATATATATATATATATATATATATATATATATATATATATATATATATATATATATATATGTATATATATATAAATTAGTAAAAAACACTTGTCTAGCTTTTTCTTCTATTTGAAGTTTCGCCATTGCTGGATCATCTGTCTATATATATATGTCTCTGTATATATATATATATATATATATATATATATATATATATATATATATATATATATATATATATATATATATATATATATATATATATATATATATATATATATATATATATATATATATATATATATATATATATATATATATAGATATATATATATATATATATATATATATATATATGCACTCACACATACACACACACACACACACACACACACACACACACACACACACACACACTAACTATTGCACTGAATTTTTTTTAGATGATATGTCAATTAAACTTTGGGATTGGGACAAAAAGTGGCTGTGCATACAGGTTAATATAATTACTATTGTAGTGTTTTTTTGTTTTTTTAATATACAAAAAATTTGTTTTCATATTTGTAGACCTTTGAAGGACACACTCATTATGTGATGCAAATTGTAATCAACCCTAAAGATAATAATCAATTTGCTAGCGCTTCTCTTGATAGAACAATAAAGGTATTTTTATGTTAGTTCATTGTGTCATTGCTAATTAAAGTATAAAATAGAAATTATGTTTATGATTAATTGACAATTTAACATAACAATGAAATAAAGAAAAGAAATATTTGTCATGGTTGTTATTGTTTATTTTGTTAAGAATGAACCATTTTATGTTTATTTTGTTAAGAATAGACCTTTTTAAGTTTCATGTGAATCACACGATGTGATGTACTAGTAATTTACCAAATGCACCTTGTGGTTGATGCTAACACTCATAATAAGGCTGATGTTGAAACTGATTGATTAACCAAATATTAATATGTTCAAAAATTTAAGAGCATGCAATATTAAATTTTATAAATTATTTCTCAAAAATGAAAAGCTTACCAGTATTCAGGTGTCATCTGTAATCCAAAAAATATCTTCAATAATGAATAGAGTTGGTTTAACATATAACTACTTTCATAATGAAAATAATCATAGTTTGTTTGAGTTTTTGGATTTGAGCAAGATATTGTAGACAGTGATTCTTTTCAATTATTTAAACCAAAATAATGCTTCATTTCATTTAATTTACAACTGATGGATGGACATATATCAATGAAAAATCCTCATTTCTTAGCTTGACAGCTCATTAGGTAACTCATTTGACCTCGTTCAAAAATCTTATCCAATTTAGTTATTTATGCTGTTATATTTTTAAACATTTTTTCCAGCATTTAATCCAATGGTATTAACATCAGCCACAAATGTGTAATTGGTACATTATATTTTTTTATTTAAGAATCATTTTATTATTTTTAAAACTTTTATTTTCAAACTTTTTTTTATATATATTTATTATATTAGTTTAACTTGCGATTCTTGCTAATCAAATAAAATTGGCTAAAATTGATTTTAGGATATATATATATATATATATATATATATATATATATATATATATATATATATATATATATATATATATATATATATATATTATTATTATTCTTTTTTTTTTATTAAACACCCTCTGTAAATGTGTTTACAAGGTAAAAATACATAAAAATAGTTTAAGATATATACGGAGAGAATAAAGTATATCACTTGATAATGTTTTCTTCAAGAGTATTTTTGAAAATTGTTCGCTGTTGCTTTGCATTCCAACATTGAATTGCTTGTACTAAAATTTGATAAGTATCTTCAGGAATTATATTTTCTGAAAGATTAATTTTCACTTTCTTCTTATCCTGATTTAAGTTTTTCATATTTGTTTTATGGATCTACATAATTCCTTTATATCATCTAAAAATGAATATTTTAATGAACAATAGTTAAGCTGAGAATTGATGATTTCAAAAGTTACTTTATTATTTAATAGACAGATAAATAGGTTTATTTTATTTTGTTATATGTAAGTCAATATCTCCCGAACTTTAAATAGAGAGTTTATATAGTTTTTGCTATACTTAGAGACATTAAAAAATGACTTAACTGCATTTCTTCCAAGTTTATTAAGTCTTTGCATTGTTAACTCTCTATTTTCACAGAGTTCCAGACCATGCATTAGCGTTGGAACTGCTAAAGATGTATATAACTGAGTAATTGAAGATGGATGTACAAACCGGATACCAGATTGAATCAGAGTTTGCACTATTGTTTGAAAATTTGATACCCTATTGTTAATATTTGTTCTATTGAGTGAGGCAAAAATAGATTTTTGTGTATCCCAAATAAAGCCTAGATGATTAAGTTTTTCATTTGGTATTATTTGATGGTCGTCTAGGGTTATCTTGCAATTAGTTAATTGTCTTTTTCCCGAAAGCAACGGTTTTGTTTTGACAGCATTGAGCTTTATGCCGTTAAAGTTGTTGTAAATATTACACGTTGTAATCAGCCTTTCAAGACCAGATAGAGTAGAGCTAAGAAGAATGGTGTCGTCAGCATAAGCAACAACACCTGTGAAGTTTCCATGTATAGAAGTACCCACAACGTTATCATTTTTTATAGTTTCGAGTAACTTTTCTGTGTATATGTTTTATAGGTAGGGGGACAGAATGGATCCTTGTCTCATTCCTTGCTTAAGAGCAAATGAAACTGATTTGAAACCTAGGTAAGAGACAGTTGCACTACTTTTGTTGTATAAAGAAGATATAGTGTTAACTATTTGGAGAGATAAGTTTTTATCAAAGTAAAGTTTATCAAAGAGAATGTCCCAGTTGCAGCTGTCAAAAGCTTTTTCAGCATCTAAAAACATAAATAAATAGGCGAATTATTGTTGTTGTAATGCTTAATTGTTTCGCTTATAACAAATTCAGCATGCAAGGTCGAACTCTTACTATTGAAACCAAATGGAAGGGGATGTGTTTCTTTTATCTCAGGACTGATGAGTAAAATTAGGTATTCTAAAAGTTTCGTAATTATTGGAATAATACTGATACCTCGGTAGTTAATTGGGGCGGGAAGTGATTTTTTATACGATTTGACTAGCGGTATAATAGTTGAAGTTGACATAGATGTAGGGATCCATCCATGAATAATTGAAAAGTGAAAAAATTTTCTTATCCATTGTGTTAGTGCATCACACTGGGCATATTTTAAATGTTCTGCAGATATATTGAAATGATCTTGGCATTTATTTAATTTTAGGCAAGAATTAGCGACTTATATTTTCATCGGTAATAATTATTTCATCAGGATTTTCACAAGGTGGAATTTGACGATAAATAGAACTATGATTTTCAGTGTTTAATTGTTTTTCAAATACAGTTGCAAATTCTGCGGTAATTGATTCTTTATCCTTTTTATTGTTTATAGCAAAAAGTTTTGGATTTGACTTTTTTTATATACACTTAAAAACATTCCAAATGTTTTTTGGGTTAGAGTTTTTTATTTTTTAATTTTTATGTATTGTTGATATAGTTTATTGTTTTGGGCTGCTTTGACGGCTTTGCGGAAATTCTTTCGAGCAAAGAGGTATCGATTAAAGATAGAAGAGGTGGAGTCTTTTACGAATCCCGTTTCCCTCCATTTTTGAAAATAATGTGAAAGAATTTTTTAACTTCAAGTTAACTCAGGAGTCCACCAGGATTTTGAATAATCAGATCGTTTTTTTGACTTTAAGTGTTCTCTAAGAGCCCATGCTCCACCATTAGTAATAGTAGTATAAATTTGGGCAAGTTCATTTTTGAAATTACCATTAAGATTAAGATTATTAAAACTTGTATTTAAGTTTATAAAGTCTAATAAATAAGTTTATAAAGTCTAGATTATTCCAGAGATATCTTGGAATGCTAAAATCCTCTGTTATTTTATTTATATTTTCTTGATAATATTGAAGTCCAATTGAAATTGATAGCGGCAAGTGATCACTTACATTTTGAAAAGAAGGAGGAATAGCGATACATTTATATACTAGAAGAGATGTATGCTTTGAAATAGCTATATGATCAATATACAATGAGTCTGGTAATGTAAGATGTCGATAAGTAATTGCAGGACCAGACCCTTTAGTTACATCGACTAATTTTAATTTGTTTGATTCAATAAATTCAGATAAAATCAAAGAATAATTATTTCTCTTAGAGCTAGTTCTTTCTAATAGATCGTATATTCCGTGCGGAAATGACTGGAAATCTACAAGTATGATTACTTTGCCATTATCCTCATGACTATTTATAATTCCTTTAAGTATGTCTAATTGATTTTTGTATTTTTCCAATGATATTTGATTGTTTCGTGAAGAGGTTAGATAAATGCCAACTACAATAATGTCGATATAACCTTGTTGTAATTTTATTGCAAATATATTATCATCTTCGTAAATAGATATAATATTTTGAAATTGATGTTTTCGTATGAAAAAGGCATTTCCACCAAAAGGTCGACCCTGTTCATGTTTATTTGCCTGGCTGAAATATAATGAGTGGGAGTTTTTACAGATGTTTTTGATTATAGAATATTCGAGTTTTGGAACCCAGTGTTTGCACTGAAATGTTATGTCATGAGAAATTATTAGGGTTTCAGTATATTTAATATTTGTTTAAAGTCCCTGACAATTAAAGGTACACAAACTAAACGTTTTTAGAAGATTTTCTACCTTTAATATGTTATTTAAAGCCATTTTAATTAGGAATCTTTTTTCTGGTTCAAGTTAGATAATGTTGATCCACATTAGAAAATATGCGCCTTTTTCGAAACGGTTTAATAATGATATTATTATCCCATAATGAAGGGTTGAAAATTTTATGTTTTTCTGAAATACTTATAGAAACTCTATATGATCTATTAAATTCATTTTCTCTGTTTAATGTAATTGATATAGGTGTGATACCTAATTCAGTTTCCATATACCGTTGAAGCTGTTCTTCGTTGATTTGGTTGCTTTCACCACCTATAAAAACTTCAAAATTACAAATTATTTGATTACCAGCAATAGTTTCATTCCCCGGAATTTTTGTTCCAAATATAGGCTCCAATAATTTATGTTTTTTTTCGAAGGGTAGAATAATTGTTTGGCGGGCAGGTTTATTATTTTTGCCAACTAAAATAAAACTATTTGAATTATTATCAATATTTGGAAGTTTTTCTTTTAATCCAAATTTTGATTGTTTAGTTTTATCTGTAGTCTGTTGTTTTTAAGCTCCAACCTTTGCATATGTTTTGACATGATGTAATTGACTTTCTGTATAATTATTTGCCATCGGTTTTCCAAAAGGTTGTTGAAAAATATCTTTTGCAACATTTGCGGTGAATTTGGAATTTTTATTTTCATTTAGCGTGTGATAATTAAAAAGCTTATTTTCATATTGGGTATTATAATCAGATTTTACATTATCAGTATTTGATACTTTAGGGATATTTTCAAGTAATTTACCGCAAGACTTATTGACGTTTTGTGTAGCTTCAGTGATAGATTTTGGACACATGTTTTTATGATGTGGATTTGAACTACTATTTATGTTTTGACTTGGTTGATTTTTAAGAAATAAAAGTTTATTGTTAGATACTTTTAGGTCTTGAATAAGCTCATTTAGTATAATTATCTTTTTTATTAACAAACCTAATTCCACTTTTATTTCTATATCTTCGATCTGGACTGATTTTGAAAATCGTAATAAATCTTTTAATGATGAAGTTAGAAACTTATCGTCCACATGCGCAAGTTCTATATTCTTACAAGAGATTATGGTCTTTGAAATCTCTTTGTGCATCTGATTTTCGCATAAAGTTTTCAAAAAAATAGTTGTATCTTCCAAACATTTGGTTGTTTTGTACCGTTTACGAAGATTTTTATCCAATGGGTTTTCTGAGTCTAAGGTAATGTTAATCTCTCTGAATTGTTCACTGCTAAAGTTATCCAGTACTTCAAAAAACAAACGTTCACGGAGACTTCTTATTATGCTTTCTTTCACCATGTTTAAATTTTGTATTATAATATCTTTCAGGTGTGAACATATTTCTTCTAAATTCTTTAAAAAATTGCATTCAAATGTGTTCAAGTCTGAGTTCAGATATACAAATCTCACAAAGGGTGCATGGTGCCATGTCGTATTTAAGTGTTATTCAATAATTAGTTCCACTTTAACAATAATCTTCATTATAATAAATATTCATTAACAGAGTTTGATATGAAAATATCTTTTCTTTTTTTTTCAAAAAGTAGTTAGTTGTTAAAAAATTTGGTGTTCTTTAATGCAACAGCAAAAAAAATAAATGCTAAAAATAGCAATAGGAAACTTTCATAATAAAATTAATATAAATATACAATAAAGGCACATGATTAAATAATGCAATTTTATTTTTTACTTATTTACTTCCTTAAACACTGTTGAAAATGCAATGTCTTACTATTAGAATTTAGTTTTTGCTACTGTTATTACTATTTATAATTAAGAAAAGAATTAAGCAAAAGTATTGCATAATTAATATGGATAAAAATAAGAAACAATACCTTGAATTAACTTTAATTATTTTTTTAATTAAAATGTTTAATAGGTTTGGCAACTTGGTTCACCGCAGCCAAATTTTACATTAGAAGGTCATGAAAAGGTTTTTGATTTTTTTTTTTTTTTTTAATTTAAATAGTTATAAAGATAAATATTATTTGAAAGTTATTATATTTATTAAATTTCTTTTATTAAAAAAAAGTTATTTTATAGAGATAATTCATGTATCAATAATTTTTTTTAATTTATTGTATCAAAAGTTCAAAGTTTTATTTATCTTTAATAAAAGAGCGATTAAATCTTTTTTTTGAGTATTAGTTTTAAGGGTGTATTGCTATTTTTTTTAAGGGTGTAAACTGTATTGACTACTTTCATGGAGGAGAAAAACCTTATTTAGTGTCTGGTGCAGACGATCGACTTGTTAAAATTTGGGATTATCAGGTTAAGATCAAAGCTAATTCCTAATAATTTTGTTTCACTTCAGAAAAATAATAATAAAAGTGTTTTGCTTTTTTTTTTTTTTGTCTTTTAACATTTACCTTCTTGATAGATTGATTCTTGATAAATATCAAATTTTTAATTTGCATTTTTAAAGAATAAAACTTGTGTCAAAACATTGGATGGTCATGCTCAAAATGTGTCAAGTGTTCTTTTTCATCCTGAGCTTCCCATAATTCTATCTGGTTCTGAAGATGGAACTATTCGTTTGTGGCATGCAAATACTCATAGGTTGGAAAGCACTTTAAACTATGGCATGGAGCGGGTTTGGAGCATGTCTGCAATGAAAGGTACCAATAATGTTGTTATTGGTTATGATGAAGGATGCATTATGATTAAGGTGTGTTTATAAATAATATTATTTACATAAAATATTATGAATTGTGTAATAAAAGTTGTCTTACAATATATATACTGTTTCAAATATAGTTGGGAAGAGAAGAACCTGCAATGTCAATGGATAGCAGTGGAAAAATTATTTTTGCAAAGCACAGTGATATTTTACAAGCAAATCTGAAAAACCTTGGTGACACAGATGTTCGGGATGGCGATAGGTTGCCTGTAGCTATTAAAGAAATGGGATCTTGCGAAATTTACCCTCAAACACTCTCTCACAATCCTAATGGAAGGTAAAGTTTAGTTAATTTGTTATTTTAGTAGTTATCATTGCTCTTAATGTAATGATGACATACTGATGATGTAGTGATGATATAATGATTCTTGTAACTTTTGTATGTTTTGTAACTATTGTGTTTTTGTATGTGTATTTTTGTATTTTAGATTGTTGTTAGTTACGGTATTTTTTTACTTTTTTAAGATTTGTTGTTGTGTGCGGTGATGGTGAGTACATCATATACACAGCAATGGCACTAAGAAATAAGAGCTTTGGATCAGCCCAGGAATTTGTTTGGGCTGCAGATTCTTCAGAGTATGCCATCAGAGATAATTCTGTTGTTAAAATTTTTAAGAACTTTAAAGAAAAAAAAGTATTCAAACCAGACTATTCACCTGAAAGTAAGTTAAAAAAATTATTTCTTTTTGTCTGATTTATTTATAAAAATGTTCTCTTCAGCACCCTGAATCCTTCTCTTCTTGCATCCTTTGCAAACCTTTTTATTTTTATTTTCTAAACCAAATTGTATTTTTCTTTTTTTATCATATAATTTTCTTTGATTTTTATTTGGCATTTCTACTTATTAATTGTTTTGTCTGCACAAGGAACACAAAAAATAATAATAGCTTTCTTATATAAATTTTAATTTAAAATATAGGACAATATGAATACAAATAAATACAAAAAGTTGCGTGAATTATTTTGAAAAAATTATAAAAATTTTTTTAGAGTTGTAAATTTATCAAACAATATTTACTAGTTAAAATACTTTTTCTATTAAATTGTTTTTTTTTAATTTTTTTGTTAATTGTTTAAGTAATTAAATTTTGATACAGCTAAATAAAATTATTTTTTAATTAGGTCACTTAAAAGTAAGCTTGAATACTTTTTAGTGTAAAAGCAAAATGTTAAATGTATTTACAACTACAAATGTTTTTAATGTAAAAGAATTGATGTTTGCAAAGTTGCAAGCGCAAATGAAAACAATGCAATATTTTTCTGATAGTTTAAATCTAAAATAATGTGGTAGTGGTGTAGTGGTAAAGGTCTTGTTTTGTAAGTAGGAAAACAACTTTAATACCAGGATAGTATCACATGCACACACACATAACAAAGGCCTCCTTGTTCTTGAAAGTGAATATCTAAAAACCTTGACTTTAATTAAGTACGTGTGCAAAATTTTTAAACTATTCAAATATTTAATTAAAATTTAGTGAAAATTTCATAAAAAACGAATGATTCTACTAAAAGTTATGCCCATTTAAGTGTCAAAAATTTATTATAAGGAATGCTTAAGAAAACTGCAACCAACTCAGAACTTCATTGTTTAGTTTGCAGAGCATTACTTTGCCTCGGTTATATTTTTATTCAACTTATAACAGAAAAAAATTAATGTTGTTTAAATAAAAAAATTATTTTTATTAACGAATTAAAAAAATTATAAATAATAATAAGATAAATCAATTTCTATATTATTAAAAATTTTATTAGAAATAGCCCATAATATTAATTTGTTTTGAATATCAGTAGGCTTTTTGGAGAGTAGAGCAGTTGTTTTATTTTTACAAGCACAAGTTTTGAAGAAAAACAAAGTGTGGCATTTGGAGTTTTTTGCTTTGCAGCACTAAACATACCCATAAGTTCTTCTGAGTCAAAGTTGTGAAGCCTTGCTGATTTAATCTGGTTCATAATTTGATCATTAAAACTCTTGTTGAACTGACGCTTGTACTGCCTGTCAATGACACTAACAACAGCTTTCAGACATTCAGCTAATGTTTTACTTATTTCATCAGTTACTGGGCAAAAGCTGATTATTGAATCAAAAACAGGATCTTTAATAATATTTCCAAAAAAATCAGTTTTTTATTTAGTTAGATTTAGAGGATCCTTGCTGCTTTCAATAAGAGTGTTCCGAACATTTTTGACTATCTGAATGCCAGATATGTAGTCAAGTCCCTGACCTGGTGTGATATAAAATTTGGTTATCCAAGGACCAGTCAGTAGCTTTCCAATTAAAGCTAGAGCGCATAACTCACGGAAACCTGAAACAAAAAATTTATAAACAAACCATAGTATTAGTCTCTAATAATCTATAATCCCCTAACTATTGCTGCAAGTATCATTGCTTTTGGTTTTAAAGGTTTATCTCATAGCCTTTAATATTGCACCCCTTCCTATCAATTTAAGATCTAAATGTGTCCAAGAATGGAAACAATCATATAAAAGGTTCACCTGTTTCAGATGTAAAATCTTGAAACAAACTACATGTCAGACCTCCACATAACGCTAAGCCAGAAAACAGAAATGTCTTCAATATTTCATAGTGATGAATCAAAATACCACATGTGTGAAAAAGATTGTGTAGTCTGTTCCCTCTGTAGTGTGGTAGCAGTCCTCTGGGCAGCTTGTGTTGGTCCAAAAAGGATATAAAACCCTTTGGGTCACCTTTAAATAACATATAGTAATTATTTTAAAGAGCATAAGGAGCATGTGAAATAAGAAACATTTATATGCTGATAAAAAAAATATTTTAGATTTATATATCTTATTTCACAAAATTACGTTGTATTAAAGTAAAAAAGTAGGATTAAGATTATACATGTACCTTTTGCATCTTTGAAGTTTGTTTAGCTGTAAAGCAATATTTGCTGCAATGCAGTCTCTTCCAAAAAGTTTTCCTTTAGAGGTCTCTAATGCTTTGAGTGAAGACTTGCACAAACTACCTCCAGGAAGTTGATCAATAGCTACAACCATGCATACTGATTCTGTTGTTAAGTGCACAACATTTACATGAACACCCTCCTGTGTTGTTGCATCAAAACCAAATGTCAGATTTTTTTGTTGAGAAAGCTATTTCAGCGGTCAGTAAGTCTGATATTACACCTAGCTCATGCATTGTTTGTTCCACAGTTGTGCGATGCGAAATGTGACTAAATCGATAGCCAGTGTGTTCTCCAAGTTTACTGACCAGAGTTGGAACACTATGTGTAGGAACTTGACACACAAGCATGTCATATATAAGTGCTCTAATATCTGCTGAGTAACATTTTTCATTTTTGGTGTTTTATGTTATTTGTTGCATTTGCTCCACTTTTTCCTGTAAAATCAGTATGTCATTTTGCAGTACTAGAATTTCAGAATTTTTGTCAGCAAGTTGTTGGCTTGACATAGCCTTTTGATAAGATAAGTTGCTTTGGGTAAATTTCAACTGTTATTTTAAAATAAAAATGTGATTTTGAAGTTTCTTTAACTGTAAATTCAAATACTTTTCCTTTAACTTTTTTCGAAGATTAAGGATTGTCTTTTCTTTGCAAGCAATAACCTGATTTAGATATTTTAATTGGTATGGCCGGGCTTTTTCTTTTAACTCTTTTAGATCCTCTTTATGTTTTCGTTTTTTATTTGCCATTTCATTTGCCAAAATGGTTAACCTCTTTTGCAAAACTTTTTTCCTAGGACTTAACTGATCAGCTCTCAACCTGGGTAGTAGTGGTTCATGAGAAGAGCTTATCAAAGTGGGACCAGATAAAGTAGGAGTTAAGTAGTAAATGACCGGGGCTATGGCCAGGGCTAGGTTTGATAACACATAGCCATGACTAGGGTTAAATGACCGGGGTTATGGCCAGGCCCAGGTTTGATAACACATAGCCGCGACCGGGGATGAGTTTATGATCACGGCTGCATTAATATTGATAGATCCTATAAAAATGATATCTTTAATTAAAATTTATGATATGAATTTTATTTAAAAACAATATTTTATAGGATCTATCAATTTTAATGCAGCCTCGGCTGGGTTTATGACCGGAGTTGCATTTATATTGATAGATCCTATAAAAGTATTGTTTTTAATTATAACTCATATCATAAATTTCAATTAAAAATAACGTTTTTATAGGATCTATCAATATTAATGCAACACTGATCATAAACTCATCCCCGGTCGCAGCTATGTGTTATCAAACCTGGGCCCGGCCATGACCCCGGTCGTTTACTAGAGTTAAGTGATTACTATTTGACACACTGATGTGTTGAGAAGATAAAACAGAAGAACACGAAACAATGTTACTTGAGCTTGTGGTTGAATGCAATGGTTGTGGCATAGCAGATATTGATTTTTGGTATGCAAAGGGAATGTTGCAGATATTAATAAATTGTTTAGAATCCCTTGAAAAATTACGTGCATAGAATTTGGATCTATCTACTAGTTGCACAATCTGACTACTACATATTTTGAAATTAAAAAGTTTATTGACTATTTCAACAGTTGTTTTAAATGATTTATTGTTGGATATAAATATATTTAATATATGTCCATTTCTACAATCAATATTTAAATGAGTTGGCATTGTAAAGTTACAAGCTAAATAATTTTTGGCTTCACCATAAAATAATTGATTCTTTTTAGGTCCCATAATGCTCTAAAAAATTTTTTTAATAATCATATCAATTGTTTTATTGAATCAGCTTTAATCATTATTACAATTTTTTTTTTGAAAAAGCTATATTACATGCAACAGAAAAAAAAATCACTTGAATCTTATAAATATATAAAATAAATATATAGCATAGTTTTTTTTGTGTGTGTGTAAACCATGTTTTGAATACTTTTAAAAAATCACCAATATTTTTAATAAAGTTTCATTCTTCTAAATAAACAACTTTTTAACAAATAAAAAAGTTCAAATATACAAAATGCTCATAATAATGAATTCCCCCCCCCCCTTTCTCCCCCCCTCCCCCCCCACACACACAACCTCAACAACAGAAGAATATTTGGTACCTTTACTGCGTGCAAAAATAGAGTATAATCGTGTCATTATTTTTTAATGAAATTTGGCAGGTACATAGAAAATAGATATATAAAATTGACTGAAAAGTTAGAAAAAAAACCATCATGCCTTCAATGTCAATTCACTTCCAGAACAAGTTTTCAGTAGCAATGAAATCACTAAAAACATTAGTAACTGCAAAAAAAAAAAATTGCAATAAACTTACAACACTCTACTTTTAAAATATTATCAAAGTCAATATAAAATTTAAAAAAAAAGACAAGAAAAATCCATCCTTATGACACCTACTTCGAGCACGCGGTGAAAAAATGGTCACAGATTTTATCTTTAAAATCAGTGCCGTAAATCGCAGATACGCACGTTAAATCGCAGATACCTACTTTAATATTTAACTTTATTACTTTTATTGATTTAAAGTTTTTGTTAAATTAAAAATTATTTAGTTTTAATTAAAATGTTGTTTTTAATATTATAGTTTTATATTTTTAAATAGATTTTTTTAATATTAAATATTTGCATTGTTTTATTTGTTTTTTTTTTAAAAATAGAATAACATGTTAATTCTATAAATTTTTGAGATAAGCAAGACTAATTAAAAATAATTTTTAAATAGTCTTACTTATTTTGATTTTTTAAATAGGTTTACTTGTACTTATTCTTTTTGATATTGGTAATAAGAAGTTTCTTTATTGTCTAGATATTTATGGTGGCCATTTGCTTGGAGTACGTTCGTCTGCTGGGCTTTTATTCTATGATTGGGAGTCTCAAGAACTTATTCGTCGAATAGAAATAACACCTAAAAGTGTCATTTGGTCTGAAAATGGTGAGATGTGTTGCATTACAACTGAAGAATCTTTTTTTATATTAAGATATTCTCAAGAAAATGTTACACTTGCAATGGAGAATAAGGAGGAGTTAGTAACAGAAGACGGCATTGAAAATGCGTTTGATGTAAGTTTTTGTTAAACAAGCAATAATAAAGCATAATAATGTACTCAATATATTTAGCATAATTAGGATAAATAATCATAGTTATGAAAACTTATTGTTTTTATTTTGTTAAAATGTTTTGGCTTAACTTAGAATTCAGGGACTGGAGAAGAATTCAGGGACTGGAGTCAATATTTCCAATTGTTCTCTCATAAATTGTTGACCATTATATTAATGAGAACCAATTTCTTTAGTTATTTTTTTAAATAATAAATGTAAATGCTCAAAGTATCTTATGACCTTATGGTCATTTTAATTATGTGGAGATATATATTTTTTTTTTCCTTAAAATATAGTTATTGAATTTTTTTTGCATCAGGTTCTTGGTGAAATTGAGGAAGTCGTCAAAACTGGTATTTGGGTTGGAGACTGTTTCATATACACTAATGCAGGCAAGAATACAACCTAACAATTTTTTACAAATTTTTTTTTTGTACTTTATAGTTTACCATCCTATTATTTCTACTGTTATTTAGTCTACCTTACTGTTGTTATAGTCTACTTTACTGTTGCTATAGTCTACTTTACTGTTGCTTTAGTCTACTTTACTGTTGCTTTAGTCTATTTTACTGTTGTTTTAGTCTACTTTACTTTTTGGATTACTCTACTTGTTGTTTTAGTCTACTTTACTGTAGGTCTTTTGTTTAACTATGTCTGAAATTTTAAGTTAGAACATTGTGTAACTTTAGTTAATCGTTTGAACTACTATGTTGGTGGAGAAATTGTTACCATATCTCATCTAGATAAGTAAGTCTTGTTTTTTATCTTTTTGGATTTGTAAATTTCACTTTATATCCCATCAAAATAACCTTTTGATTAACTAAACTATTGTTGTTTAAAATTGACATTTTGTTACTGTTCATTATAATCAGTTGTTTTTAAAATTTATTTGTAGCATTTACAATTTTTTTTTTTTGCATATATTTTTGTAATTAAATGGTTATTATATCAATTTTTTTAATTATCTGTTTGTATTTAAGTTACTTTATTTTTATTCAAGTTACTTTTCCTTTTACTATTAATGTTATTAGTTTTTTTTTTAGTTTTTATTAAATATAAATTCTTGTAATGATTATAATTGATAATATATGATTTATATTAATTAATTTAATACATTTATTTTTTATTATAATTTAATTATTACATCAATTATTCATTATACTTTTTTATAAGATATATTATGCAAAATATATACAATATGTGGTTACATATCTGTATATATATGTGTTAAGTATCTATTTTGCATTTTACTATTTCTAAAGTATTTACCTTTATATATATTTATATTTAGAAGTATGTATCTTCTTGGATACATTCCAAAAGACAATCGTTTATACCTTGCAGACAAAGAGCTTAATGTAGTTAGCTATAATCTTCTTCTCTCTGTTCTTGAATATCAAACAGCTGTTATGCGTAAGGACTTTGATACAGCAAAACAAGTTTTACCCACAATACCTAAAGAGCAAAGAAATAGAGTTGCCCATTTTCTTGAAAAACAAGGTTTTAAACAACAAGCTTTGCATGTATCATGTGATCCAGAACATCGGTAACTTACAGTTAATTAAAGCTAAATTTAAATATATATATATATATATATATATATATATATATATATATATATATATATATATATATATATATATATATATATATATATATATATATGTATGCATATGTATGTATGTATGTATGAATGTATGTATGTATGTATGTATGTATGTATGTATGTATGTATGTATGTATGTATATGAATAAATATATACTATGTTGTGTATGAAATGTCACTGGTAATGTCATACTATATAGCTGTTGGCAAAAGACTTTAAATATACTACAAGCTATAAGCTATAGGTTAGATACCTATATTAATATACCCTAAATCAGCACCTACAACAGTCAAAAGCATTTAGTTTTATTTAATAGGTTTTTTTTTATTTATTTCTGGAAAAACTGTCTAAGTTAAAGTAAGCTTAAAAAAAAAAGTGAGCTCATTATATTAGTATTATGTTGACGTTAATATATAGTAGTAGATTTTTCAATGTCCATTGTTTTCAATGTCCATTGTTTTCAGATATTAGGTATACAGGCCTTGCAAATTATAAAAGATGCGTAATGTTTAAGCATAATGTAATTAATGACGTTATATTTTTTTTTATTTGCTTTGCGTATTTATATACTTTAAATTTTTTAAACCTCAATTTAATAAATTACAGCAAAACCATTAAAATTGTGAATTAACTCAGAAAAGTGTTATTATGTCCAAATGTTTTGGGATGCTTATTTGGTTTCCAGTTTTTTTTAATATAAAGTAATTAATTTCTCTTCTCGACACAACCAAAAAGTGATTCTATTATTTTTTTTGTTGAGGTAATTTTATCACCTTGGTCAATGTAGTAGAATTTCAAAAAATATTTTAACTCCAAAAGTTCCTAATAGCAATTTTTGTTTTCTAAGAAATAGAAAAATGTAACCCAAAAATATCACTTAGTTTGAGAACTTTATTGGAAAGACTTAATAAATAATAGCATAATAAAAACATAACTTAAACAAATTAAAAATTAAAATATTAATTTAAAAACTTTTTATAAATTAAAAACTGTTTAATATAAGTTAAAAGTAAATTTTACCTGCTGTTTAGTTAAAAAGCAATTTATTTATTTTTTACATTTTGTTTAACTTTTTCGTTTTTTTTTTTAATTAAAATAAACAAATTTTTCTTTTTTTAAACCAAGTATTTAAATTAAGTAGAAAAATTTTAGAGACTTTTGTACGAAAGTTTCTAAAGCAAGAAATACGTTGTATAATTAAAAACATGATAAATAAAAGAAACCTCTATTTCTAAACTTAGGCTAGTATATTAATTATGTTAAACTATTCTTTAGCTTTTCCTTTTGTTTAGATTTGAGTTAGCAGTTCAAATAGGAGATTTAACAGTAGCATACGAAATTGCTTTAGAAGCTGATGTAAGTTTATGTTTTTAGAAGCTGATGTAAGTTTATGTTTTAATAATTAATAGTTAAATAGTGACGAAAATAAGTCACTTAATTATTTTTTAATGAGCATATTTTTTTAAATATATTTTAAGACTGAACATAAATGGAAACACTTAGCTGAGCTGGCCATTCAGAAGTGTGAATTTGCTTTAGCACAAGAATGCCTTTATAGAGCTCAAGATTTTGCTGGTTTGTTGTTATTGGCTAGTTGCTCTGGTGATCATATTACAATGGAAAAATTAGCAGCTGAAGCAGAAAAAAGTGGAAAATATAATGTTGCATTTTTGGCATATTTTTCACTTGGAAAGTATGAAAGTTTGTTTATAATTTCAGAATCGAAATGATTAATTTATAATCAAGGTAAATCCTTGAAAAAATATGAAAATAAATGTTACAAGTTATAAAAAAATTTTAACCATAGAAAAAAAGTAGTTTTTTTAACATAAATATAAGACTTTAATTTATAGAAGAATTTGATTGGGTACATCAAGTGTTTAGTTAATTTTAAATTATTTTTGATTTATAATTTTTAGGTAGTAAAAAATTGTTTGAGATTATTCTACCTAAGAATATACATTAGATTTTAAATTAAGTGGTCTTGTTTATAATTTTAAAGTATAATATTTTGTTTTTGTTATTTTAAATTTTAAAGAAGTTAGATAAGTTAATTTTTGAATTTTAAAGAAGTTTGATTGGTTAGTTTTGAAATTAAAAAGTTGAATTATTTTTAAATTTTAGAGTGGAAGAGTGCTTAGAACTGTTATGTAAATCAAAACGTTTGCCTGAAGCAGCATTTCTTGCTAGGACTTATTTACCTAGTCAAGTATCTCGAATTGTACAAATGTGGAAGGAAGATCTTTCTGAAACTAACAAAAAAGCTGCAGATTCACTTGCTGATCCAACTCAATATAGCAATCTTTTTCCTGATCTTCAAGATGCAATCAAGGCTGAACAAGTACTGTTTCTATCTTTTACAATTTATTTATTAATGTTAATGGTGATAATGGTGATGATTGATGATGATGATGATGATGATGATGATGATGATGATGATGATGATGATGATGATGATGATGATGATGATGATGATGATGATGATGATGATGATGTGATGATAATGATGATTATGATCATTATCATCATGGTAATGATTATGATTGTGATTTTTTAAATTTAATTTAATTTGTAGATGCTTAAAGCAGAGAGAATGGTTCTGAGACCAGCATATGAATATAGCAGTCTTACGGTGGGTTTCGACTCTTTCAATGCTTTGCTCAAGTGAAATTTTTTTTACTGATTGATTTCCATATGTCAACTTCTATTTGTTTTTATTTTTCATTGTTTTTAGAGCAATTTAGATAGAAATGCTCTTGAAGAAGTTCGTCTGGCAGAAGAAACAGGGGATTTGCAAGCTATATTGGTACGTTAAAATTACAATGTTTACTGACTACTTGTAATAGTCAACAGTTTACTTGTAACATGGTCATTGAAAATTCATAATTGCGTTCATTAAAAGTTATCAATTTTAGAAGGAGAATTTGTATATGCATTTAGATATTCGTCATCTTTATACAATAAATATCTAATATAAAATATCTAGAAGCTTATTTTTATTTATTTTTGTCTGTTTGTTCGCCTTTTTTATTCTCTGCTTCTCTTTTAAAGCGCAGTTTAAAATTTAACTTATGCAAAAACAATAATGATAAGTTTATATATATATTCAAAAATGTCAGAAGTTTAATATATACTCATATATGTTATAAATATATATCATATATATGTGTATAATATAAATTCATCATGTATATGATGAATTTATACTCATAAAGGTCAGAAGTTTGATATATACTCATATATGTTATAAATATATATCATATACATGTGTATAATATAAATTCATCATATAAATGATGAATTTATACTATACACATATATGGTATATATTTATTATATGAGTATAAATTCATCATGTATATGATGAATTTGTACTCATAAATATCAGAAGTTTAATATATACTCATATATGTTATAAATGTCATATGTACCTGTAATATGCTTTCAATTTAAGTATTCATATATGTAATATATGTTAAAAAATTTAGAATAAAACTCATGACCTAACAATCAGTGCCAGTTTTCCTCAAGTAAAAGTTGTGAGTCCTCCTCTAGTAAATGTTCCAAGTTCTCCTCCAGTAAATGCTCCAAGTTCTCCTCCAATAAACGTTGCCAATCTTCCTCAAGCAAATGTTGCAAGTCCTCCTCAATCAAAATTAATCAGCAATACTCAAGTAAATTCTACTCAAATGTCCAACTCCTCTGTTTCGACTCCTTCAAAGGAACCCAAAAGTCGAAATGCTGACAGTATAGTAAGTAATAAAATGTGAAAAAAATATTGTTATACATAAAAATTGAACTTTGGCATTAAATTATTCTTTCAATTTTTTTTCCCTATTTAGGACCTTGATACTGAAAGTGATATTGATGATGCTGATCTAGGGGTTAGTTTTGTGTTAGAGTTTTAATTTCAATTTTTTTAAATAAGTTTTTTTTGTTAACTCAAGGGGCAAGTTTACTTAAATTTAACAGAAAAAATTTTTTATGCAAAATTTTTTGCAGAAAAATAAATAAATTTACTGCAACAAATATTTAAATAGCAAAGTTCTTTCATAAGATTCTTATAACTTTTATGTTTTAAGTATTATTTGTATCAAACAGATGCTAATCAAGGTAATACAAATACTGGATAAAAATACTTTTTTATATATATATAAATAATATTTTTGTTTATAAAAATGATATAATTAAAATAAAATAGAAATAAAAACTTATTACTACTTTAACCAACTTCAAAAGCAAAAAAACTTAATAGATGAGCGTTTCTAGGTGGTACTCGCAGTCTGAAAAGTACATGCTTTAAACTCAAAATTAGCTTTGCCTAGACTTGGTGGACAAATAGCCAAAAAAAATATTTGTCTAACCAGGTTTTTTTATAGCAACATTATTTTGAAACATGATATTTTCAGACCTTTTTTCTTAAAAACTTTTACTCAGGAAAATAACAATTACCGATAGTGATTGCTTCAAATAATAAACTTTCAAGATCGCTAAATGGCTTTGGACCACTGTAATTTGTAATTTGCCACCACTTAATTCGCCCCTTGTAATTATTATTATCTATTTACTAATGTTAATATACTTTAAGCTAAAAATTTCATATAAGCTGTTTTTATTTAATAATGTTATTTTAAATTTCTTTATAAATTTTATAGTTGTTAAAATATAAAATTGTTAAAGTGTTTTGATCAAAGAATCTACTTGAATTTACTTTTTGTGATATACTTTACTAATTGCAATTAGTAATTAGTATATACTTTACTAATTGCA
This sequence comes from Hydra vulgaris, assembly GCF_038396675.1. Lineage (NCBI taxonomy): Eukaryota > Metazoa > Cnidaria > Hydrozoa > Anthoathecata > Hydridae > Hydra > Hydra vulgaris. The sequence continues at coordinate 11,733,270 of NC_088924.1, read as the reverse complement.
ATTAGTAAGTGACTACGGTTGATATTTGACTGGGCGGGGTTTGATAAAATATAGCCGGGACCTAAGCTGGGGTTGCATAAATATTTATACATCCTAAAGTGTATATTTTTTATTCAAAATTTATGTTATAATTTGTGTATATATGCATATATAAACATTATGATCAACATGTTTATCATTATTATTATCAAGATGATAATGATGATGATGATGATGATCATCATCATCATCATCATCATCATCATCATCATCATCATCATCATCATCATCATCATTTATTATTGCAAAAAGCTAATGTAAAAAAGTCCTGTCTGATGTTAAGCTCTGTTATCTTGTCTCAGATGTTAGGTTCTATAGACTTTTAGTTAGTATTCAACAATGTCTTTAACTAAAGTAAGTCTAACATTAAATCTCTAATTCATGGGTCTGATCTTTTTACTTCTTTCCAGAATAAAGCAGAGTTATTTGCAAAGAAATCTTACTCTAATTTGACTCTTAAATCTAATGGTCATCATTACTGACATCATTTATGGAATGCCCTATAATTATTCAAAATAGCTTAACAATAACAACACAAGTCCAACTAGTTATACCAGTAAACTAAATGATTACAATTTTATTTATTCAACCTAATACTTTTGATACAAACAAAGCGGCTTTAGTCAATAATGTCTTTAATATTAATAGCAACATTCTTTTCATTCAACAACATTTTTGATTTCTCAAAGAAAAAAATTAATGAAACCAAACTTAACCAGACATATTTAACTAAAGAGTTTCTTTCAAATAATTATAAGACTTTGCATAGAGACAGATAAGACAGCATTATAGGAGGTGGCATTCTCAACTACATAAAAAACGACTTGAAAGTTTTATTTTCAAATAGAATTTTTGAATACAAGATTATTCATTTCCAAGTGATGGACAACAAATCGATAAACAATTTTATCTGCCGTTATAAGCCACCAAATATTATTTCTCAATACTTTAACAACTATGTTGAAAACTTATTAACCAAAATGAACCATCATTTATAATGTGTGATCTACATTAAGATTTAAATCACTGAATTGATCACTGTGCAAAAACTGCACAGTGATCAATTTAGTGATCACTGTGCAGTTTTTGCAGCGATTGATGGTATCACTGAAGTAGTCAATTACTCAAAAACAATCAAAAGCAGGCAACTAAGTAATAAAAAAAATAACAATTGTATCTAACACTAACATACAGTTCAAAATAAATGATAACTTGACCTTTTGTGGAACTACTTCAAGCTCAACATTATAAATATCTTAAATGCTATTTCACCAAAAAAGATGATGAAAATACACATCAAGAATATAGACAACAATGAATGGTTCGATCTAGAGTTGAAAAATCTGAAAAAATTGTACAACGGTTATTATTTTGTTTAGGTAAAAACAAATGATTCATCACTTTTTCAAATGTTTAAAAAAACAAGAAGAGATTTTGTTAAATAAGGAAATAAAAAATTAACAAGTTTTTTTAAAAAAAAAGAACCGAAAAATTTTAATAACTCAAAAGACTTTTATTATTTCTACTTAAAGTTCATCAAAATTAAATCAAGCTTTGAAGATACTCCCTTTCTTGATTACATACTTTACAACAAAAGGCCTACTCAAACCTTGAAAAGTTATTATTTTTCAACAAACTCTTTAGTACATTCAAATCTAATTCTGATTGTGTGCCTGATTCTCATAACTATATTAACAATCTTTTCAACTATCTTAAAATATCTAAAAAGATTTAAAAAATGCGATTAAAAATTTAAAAGAAAAAGCAGCTGTAGTTATTCAGATATTCCAACGAAAATTATTGGAATTATTATAATTATTCCAATTATTATAATTATTCCAACAAAAATTATTAAAAAGTCATGATTCAATCACTGATCCATTAATGACTATATTCAACAAATGTCTAAAAACAGACAGTATTCCAAATGAATTAAAGTAGGTAGTATTATTCCTTTTTATAAACAAAAAGGTGAAATTCATGATATCAATAGTTATCAAAGTGTTACTATAATATCACCACTAACAAAAGTGTTTGAACAAGTAATTGCTAAAACTGCATACTTTAAACAAAATAATTTATTCAATAATGACTAACGTGGTTTCAGATGCAAACATTCATGTGAAACTGCATGTTCTTATCTCTAAAGTAAAACTAAGCAACTCTAAAAAAACTCTTTACATTATTAATGTTTATTGATTTCATAAAGTTTTTTGGCTTTTAAAGCTAAAATATTATGGTTTTTCAACTGATGCTTTGAAGTTAATTAGCAACTATTTTCATAATAGAAAAATATTCACAAAAGTTAAAGATGCATATTCTAATGAAGAACAAGTTAATATCAGTATACCACAGAGTTCCATTTTAGGACCATTTTTTTTTTCTGATTTTCATCAATGATCTACCTGAATATCTGACATTATTTGAATCGACATTATTTGCAGATGACACAACACTTATGACAAGTGATACAATATAAACCATCTAACAGCAAAGACTCAGTCAGCATTTAATAATTATATTGAGTGGTGCTATGCTAATAAACTTGACATCATTTGGGGTAAAATTAAAGCAATGATTTTAACAAATAAGCAAACATCTAAATTAATATTGCCAACATCAATGATAGAAAGTGGTAAGTTCAAAATTGAAATAGTTAATAAATGTTCTTTGCATGGTGTCATTATTAACAGTAAATTACATTTTACCAAACACATAAAGCATATAAAAAATTATTCTCAATAACTAATATATTTGGCCTTCAAAGTTTGTTTACAATTTTTTAAAACTGTCATTCTACCTAATTTTAATTACTGCTCAAGTTTTATAATTTACTACATGAAAAAAGAAATACAAAGCCTTAGCAATGCATACTATATACTACATGAAAAAAGAAATACAAAGCCTTAGCAATGCATACTATAGGATTTTCTTTTTACTTTTCAAAATTAATATTCAAAACAAAGATATATTTCAAATCAATCAACAACTTAAAACATACAACCTACAAAGTTTTCATTGTCGATTTTTATGCAGAACCCAAAACCTATGTAATAAAATAATTTTTTACAAGAATCCAATGAACTTATTCAAAAAATTTGATTTTATTAACCTTGATAACATCAAATACAATACTAGAAATAAAAACTTTTTGAGCTTCATAGTGTCCAACAAACATGATAAATAGTTTTTTAAGTTTTTTTCAGCAATGTAATTAATAAGCATTGCAATAGCAACATCAAATTAGCACCAAACAAATTTAGTGATCTATATTTACTGAACAACATCAACTCAATTATAGCACATACAATTATCAACAACATTAGGTTTGATGTCAATATAAAAACAAAATAAATAACTATATTGACTTTTATGTAAACTAAAAAAATTAGAAAAAAAGACATTCTAGACTTTTTATTTTGTATTTACAATAATTTATTATACTACTTGTATCTTATATTAAAAACACTTCTATTCACCAGCATTGGTAAAAGACATATAGTCCATAGAATAGAAGTTAAGAAATATACCAATATCAATAGATTCTACAATATTACATTACTACTATTATAATATGTATTAGATCATTACAGTATCTAAGAAACATATTCTGCACATACATATTATTGTTATATGCAATAGATCAGGATCTAAGAAGCATATTCTCTGAATCCAGATTTTGTTGCTATTTTTATTAATATTCTTGCAATTTTATTTTTATATATAATCATTTATTTATATAGTTTTTTTATATATAGTTTATATTTATATATTTCATCTTTGTCATGAAGTTAAACTGATAATGTATTAGGACAGGTGAGACTTCTTAGCCATGGTGAAGGCAACTTACCTAGGAAAAGGAAAACCTTGATACCCTCAATTTATCTCTAGGTAAGGGTTCGAGGAGCTTGTGAACCTTGGATGGTTATTTTCCTAGTGGTAGTATCATAATGAAAACCTGTTTGAACCACACTAGTGTGTAATCATAGGCGTAGTGTTTAACCATAAACTTAGTGTGTTACCATACCAACGTGTGGTACCATAGACTTGAAAAAATACTCACAATAAAATAAAAATAGTAATAATAATAAAATGAATAAGTATTGATTGTTTTGAAAATTATATTTGAAAACTATAATTTGAGTGATCTGATTCCATATAAGAGTTATTTAGATTAAAATTACTTAATGAAGATTTTTTTAAGGAAACTTGAAACTTAAAATTAAATGTTTTTTATTAAGAAGGGTGCAAAACAAAAAAAAATCAATTTTTAATGGAATTTTTTAAATTATAGTGAATATAGTCAAAAATTCTTTAAATAATAGTTTTTGTTTATATTATTTCCTTATAAACAAATACAATATCTAGGTATTTAGGTATGAGATTTAGGTATGATTTCCTTTATAAACAAATACAAAATCTAAGTATTTATGAGAGTTTACAAAAACCCTTCGAAAAAGATTTTATTAATCAAGTACCAACTTATTAAATTATAGTTTAGTGAGTTAGTATAGTCATAATAAATTATATGTGTATATATCTAAGTAAAGTTAGTGTATCAAATAGAGTGCTCAATGTTCTTAAAGAACAAAACAATAATAAATTAGTAAAATCACTTATCAAAGTATCCTCTACTGTGTATATGACAATTATTATATTAGTAATAACAAAATAATTGTATATAATATTATATATAATAATGATTATAATTAATTGTTTTTATTTATTATTATTTTTATATTTTTAGGAACATGATGTTGACGATCTTGACCTCGACGACATGGATGATGATTTTGAAAATTAGTTTTTTTTATTCGAAGTTCCTATAGTTTAATTTTTGAAATGTTTTTGGAAATTTACACACTATTTTATTGGTTTTTGCTTCTAAACCCTTTTATAATTTTTTTTTTGTTTGAGTGTGTGTGAGCCTATATTCTTTTATTATCATATATTATTTATTTTGCTACACCTTATTATGTTAAATTTTTTGACAAAGAAATATAAAATCTACTTAGTTTCTGTTGTTGTTTTTCAGCTTCCTTTTTATTATTTTTACCTTAAAACAACTTTTAACACCCTATAAATAAAATATCGGACAAATTTTAATTGCATTTATTAAGTAATTTATTTCATGCACGCAAAAAACCTTTATACTTATTTGAAAGAGGATTTTATAATCTTTTTAAATTTAATTTAATTAAGTTAAAAATAGTATTTAAATATTGAAAATAAAATGGTCAAAGTAAAGGACCTCGAAAAAATTATGGAAATTTTTTTCCAAAAAAATCAAGAAAAAGGTAAAGTGTTTGTTGCTAAGCAGGTAGCTACTAAAGAAAATATTCCAAAGATTGCTGCATTTTTTGAAAATAAGTCAGGGTGCTCCTAAAAGAAAGTAGCTCAAGTTTTTAAGTGTAGTCAAACTCGAATTTCCCAAGTATTAAAAACAATGACTAACATTCAAACTTTCAAAAAAACAAATCGTTTAGATCGTAGCCATCAGCAGAAGAAAGCTATGCGTCCTAAATCTCGTAAAAATTATAAAAACTTGGATTTTGTTATGGATGATGAAAGCTATTTTACCTTAAACAATAGCACTTTAGCTGCTAATGATAGGTTTTATGCTGCTAATCCTTCTCAATGTTCTGACCAAGTAAGATACAATTTGCGTAAAAAGTACAAGGATAAGCTCTTAGTTTCTTGTTGCATCAGCCCCCGTAGAATAAGCCCTCTTTATTTTCATCACAGTAAGCTTATAAACCAGTATACTTATAAAGGGTTACTAGAAAAAACTTTACTCTAGTATCAGAATATTATAAAAGACAATGAGTTTATCTTCTGGCCTGATCTAGTCGATCACATTACGCAAAGTTGGTTCAAGAAGCAAGACCAATTGAAAACTTTTGGGGTGATTTAAAACGGCTACTGTACAAGAATAATAGGAGAGCTGAGAATTTGGAAGAGCTTGAAGCAAGAATTAAATATTGATATTCAAAGATGAATAAAGAAATTTTCCTTACTCAAATGACACATCTTTCGAAAAAACTTTATAATATTGCCAAATATGGTATTTGAAATAATTATTTTTATTTATAAACTACGTATACTAACATATTAACAGTTGAAATATTAAATAATAAAACTTTTTAGTTCTTAAAATATTAATTTTTAAATTTTGTCCAAAATTTTATTTATGAGGTGTTACTTTTAAAGTCCCTGAAACCATCTTCACATTAGTTTTCACCACAACATAAACTACAACATCACTTACATATCATCAAACACAACTAAAATATTGCAATCGTTATATATGTTTTATATCATATATATTATATATTATATCATATATTATATATATAATCATTATATATATCCTTGCTACATTATTTTATAGTTATATGGTTATTCTATATATACTACCTTTATTATTATTAAATTGCCTTTTATTATGGAAACTACCTTTACATAACAACAATAATTGTTATGTAAAGGTAGTTTCCAGGCCTTTTTTTAGTAGTTTTTAGAACTTTTAAAACATCCAATTTGAAATAAATGAAAAAGTTTTTTTAAAGCCTAAAAAACAATCGAGTATGAACACCATGACTTTTTTAAAATGAAGGCAAAAAGAGTTAACAGCAGAAGAAATTTTAACATGCAAAAATGGATTGTACTCAAAACTGTTGTTTAAAAAGACATGGGGATTATTTAGTGTCAACTTTCTCATCAGAAGATTTAGATGCTTTAAAGCAAATAATAAAAGTAAAATGTTCAAATCCATTCCGTATACTGGATTCTTATGGAAGGTAATTTTTTATTTATATAAGTATACGTAGTTTTTGATCATGAATGCATTTACATGATTTTTAACACCACGCATTAGATATAATATCAGTTTAAATCTTAATGAAGCATAACCAAGTTGTACAAATTTATACTATAAATGTAGTATAACCACATGTGTGTTAAGTATAACATGTGCATCACATGCTACTTTTGTTTGCTGAGGCAGTTTATATAAATACGACTTTGCTATGAAAGTGAGCTAAGTACAAATTTGCACTCTTACCAAAGCATGTACCCTTTTAATGTGGTAGCGATGTAGTGGTAGAGCGCTTGCCTCATATGTGAGAAGTCCCGAGTTCGATCTTAACCACGTCCCTGGTAGTACTGCGCTTAACCTGTTTCTCAGCGTAGCGGCCTTTTTTTTTTTCAAAGTTCATGTTAAGAGTTGAGAGGTTTGTTACCGCAATTTAAGTAGCCTCATGACTGTAGTGGCCTTCATGGTCTTGGGGGGGGGGGGGTTAATTAGCAAAAGAAAGAAGAAAAAAAAGTACTTTAGTGGTTATTTCAAAAGCTGGTAACAGTGTAGAAAAGCTGCTCAGAATCATAGTTTGATTCATTCAAAGTATTTAAAAATATGAATTGAATGAATAATTTTTTACAGTTGTTTTCATACTGAATTGCTATTTTTAATTAGATCAATTTTCCACATTGTTGCATCGCTTGGAAGAATAGATGTCTTGGAATGGTTGTGCTCTGAACAGAAATCAAAAAATGTTTTTCACATAAAAGATAAAGAGTCTGGTTATACAGCTCTTCACAGAGCTCTTTATTATGGAAACATTGATTGCGCTATATTGCTCTATAAGGTAGGTATGATTATTTTTCTCTAAATAGGGAAAATCAGGACAAAATGGGGGAAAAGTCATCAATAAACTGACAAAAATAATATAAATTAAAACTACTTTTTTTTTAATGACAAAATACAAAACAAAATACCAACTAACTATGGAAGAAGTCAATAGCACTGAATAAAAAAAAAGCTGTTCAACATTTAAATATTCTTAAAACAAACTTGCTCTATGGCATAGGGCAAAATAAGGTATATAATGGTAAAATAAAAACAGTTTTTGTCTTTATTTACTATGTAGTTACACCCATTCTCTCTCTCAATGTTGACTCAATGCTTTTATTGTGAGATTTATGTTCTTTTAAAATAAGAAGCAAAGAGCTTTTCTTGGACCTTGATTTGTGAATAAATTTTCATAACCAAACAAATAATTTTTTTTTGTAACCTGCTTGAGTGGCTTTTATGCTCAGGCACCTTGTGGTACTTCATTAATTCTACTTTCTTTTTTATGAGAAAAGATCATTTTGATCATCATGTATCTTCTACTTGCTGAAGAGCAAATAGTTGCTGTGACAAACCCACCTCTATCAGTTGAAGTGAGAAAAGTAATTTTTTTCTTCCTATTGGTTGCATCAATTTTAGAGACTGTAAATTTTAGAGACTTGTAACTGTACAGATACTGTACAGTTTTTAGAGACTTACTGTGGAACTGTAGTGATACTTGTTATGTATGTCTTGTTTTGTAACTCTTGTTTTGTCACAGTTCTAGATGTTTCAACATCTAGCTTGTTTGTATTCGCAGCTTCTTTTAGTAAATAAGAAAAAAGGTTAACAGCCATGTATACCAGTCATAACCAGTAACCCTAAACTTGTAACTAAGCAAGTCTAAACTTGTTATTAGTCTGTGTTGTTTCTAAATATCTGTTCATGTGTTAACTTTCAGAGCTCAAACTTTTACATTTCTCACAGTTAATAGTTTACTTGGTATTTACATGATAAAAAGTTAGATGTGTGCAACATTTAGCAGTAAATAAAAGAGATGTGGGTACAATAATTATGTTACTTAAGTGGTATAAGCACCATACATAGCATATTTTAACACTATCCTACTAAGTTAAACTTACTATTGGGATACTGTATGCCTGTTTTGCTTTAAAGGAAAAAACTATTACAGTATGGTGTTTGTAATTGAGCGTGTTACCCATCAGGCAAGTTATAATGGTTTGTCTTTCCATATGACTTTTTAAATTTCTTTATAAGGGATCACAAGTTTACTATTAATTTTAACAAACAAAATTTAACTATTTTATTCTTTAAAATGACATATAATTTACTAAATGGTTAGTATTTCAAATAGAAATATCCAGTTTGCAAATGAAGATCTTAATTAAAACAAAGAAGCAAGATCAACAAAATCTAGATTAAAAAGGATGCTTTTTGCTACATTTTTACTTAAAACTCACTATCTATCGTTTTGTTAAAGATTAGAATGATTTTTTGTTTAGGATTTTGATTGAATTGATTTTTTTTTATGTAAAGCATTTCGATCAAAACAGGCTGGTTTTATTTATTACAGAAATAAACTGTAATTTCAATTCAATTCATCTTTTATTTAAAAAATGAAGCTTTTTTTTTTTTTTGTAAACACCTAAATAAAGTTTTAACTAAAATATGTAGTAAAATATAAGTATCATCTTATGACATGAGAAAGGTTTTATCTAACAATTTTTATCTTGTGCGTATTTTATTTTTGATATGTCATTTTAAAAATATTTCACTGCTGTTATTCTTTATGATAATAAGTCATGTTGTTTATGTTAATTATGTTAAGCCATATGTTGTTTATATTACTTTTGTTAAGCCATATGTTGTTTATGTTATTTATTTTTCATGATTAAATTTATATTATTTATATAATTTTTAAGTTGTTTGTTTTTGTTAATAATTGCTAATTAAAATTGAAATTTTTAAATTCTAATAACATAAGGCAGATAAGACCTATAATTCTCATGTGGCAATATGCAGTGTGTGTTGCAAACAGTTTGAATAAATTTTCTAAATTAACAAAAGAATACGTATAAACATTTTTGAAGTTCATTTAAGGACTGATTTTGCAGCCGATTAAGAAATTGTATGTACTTTTATACACATCTATATATGTCAACCTTGGGACTTAGAAAAAATAAGGTCAGCAAAAGTTTGCCAACCTTGATCTGTGTGAAGTCAGCAAAAAAAATGGAAAACGAAGGTTTGACCATAAACATAGAAACAAAGTTGGAATTTTTTTGTCCACCTCAAATGCTTCTAGATCGGCATTGGCGAATGCCAACCCTAATTCCAAGGGCTGATATGTGGTCTTACTAAGGTATGACCTTCACTGATTGTGTAGATATTCTTTATAAACTTGGTCAAAAAAAGATTATTGAGCAATCTTTTTTTAAAAATCCAATTTCAATGAGTCTGATCTTATTACTTCTCTCCAGAATAGCAGTGTTATTTGCAAAGAACTTTTCCTCTAATTTGACTCTTGAATCTAATGGCCATACTCTTCCAGCCATTCCAGTCAAACAGATTAACCTTCTATTAGACATCCAAATCATTCTGAAAATTAAGAAAAAGTTCTAATACCAAAAATATATAAACAATGAGCAATACAAACATGTAGCAATATCGAAGACTGACAGCAAAGTTAATATGCTTGCATATTTATACTGAATAGACATATTGATGTCTAATTAAATGTATATACTGTTTATGAAAAGGAAATATTTATAAATATGTATTTATAAATCACTACTTTAGTGTGGCATTTTCAGAAAAATATTTTTTGCCTAAGTCCGCAATTAAAGGGGTGTTTACATATTTATTTATACTTTATGTGCTTTTGCTTTACATTATTTTTACTATCAATACCTTTTTAACTTTTAGAAATTAGGTGACTGGCGACTTTATGATATTCAAGGAAATAGTCCACTTGATTTGGTTGTATTGGATTCACCAAGATATCGTAGGAAACCTGAAGGTTAAAAATCTTTACTGTTTATGCAATATTGCACATTTTCTTTTTTCTATTTTGGTGATAAATTTAAAGGATAAAAAAATTAACTTTATTTTCTCTTAACTCTTTCCGCATGGTATTTGTGGAAATCGTTCACTGGTGTTCAATGTTATATTTTCATAACAAACAGAGCTTTTTAAGTGATTTTTTCTTGTAAATTATTATATAATGATTAGCCAATCAGAAACAGTTGGTTATTAAGAAATTCTGTATATTATAAATCCAAAATTAAAGGAAATTCTTACTGTAGCCTTTTAGGTTTCTGAGGGAATTCTCATTTGGTATTTGATTGGGCTTGAAAATTTTGCCAAACCTCCACAGCACAAGCCATATTTAACCTATGGGAAATACAATTTTACGTACCTACAAAAGTTTGGTAGCAAATATTAAAACTGTGAAGTGTGCTACACTCAATTAAAAAAAGATTTTTTCTTTGGATACAACTCAGTACAACGTCGCCGTACACTGAACAGCAGCAAAAAAATGTTTTGCAATAGCTCAGATTTTCATAAAAATAATTTATTTTAGAAGTATGATGGAATTTTTAGTGTTTTTTGTGTTTTATATTATTATAATGTTATTTTTCTTCTTTGTTGCTAATGTAAACAATTACGCTGGTTACCAACAACACAAGACCCCAAAACAATGAACCACTTGCCAGGTCATAGTGAATGATATTTTCAACAAAAATATTTTGATATCCTGATTGCTCATATATTAGGATCTATTTCTTTAATATTTTTAAACATTAGACTTCATTATAAACTTCTAGATCAACTTTGATATAAAAATATTTTTGAAAACCCCTAAAAATTTCTTTTCCACCATTATGAACTTTAACACCATAATGGAAAATTTGTTCAAAATCTTTTAAATAATGTATAATATTACTTAGGACTTTTACTTTTAAAGATAATTATGTTTTTGAAAGATTCCTTAAAGAGTTGCTATTATTTGGCCGTGCCGAAAGAGTTAAACATTTATTTAAACTTTGTTTTAAAAATATAGTTAAATTTTTGTAGAATTATAGTATATTAAACTTATTTTTATTTCTGTTTTAATAGTTTAATTTTTTTTAGAAAAAAATCAAGCAGTAGCAATTTTGCCTTTTGAATCCGAAGGAGAAGAGTTATCTCTTCATACTGGTGATCTTATAGAAATTATTCGTGATTACCCTAACGGCTGGTCATTTGGTAAACTAGTAGGAAGCCAGCAGAAAGGACTGTTTCCTTCAAATTTTGTTGAAAGAACAAAATATGAACAGCTTGTTCCAAGTTTAATTGAAACACATTCAAATGTATTTACATGGGGGAATAACATTAATTTTAATTTAGGTCAAGCAGATACTAAAAACAGAGTTCATCCAGACCAAGTTCAAGATATAGTAGATATAATTGATGTTGTGATAACTAAGTTTCATGCAGTGTTTTTGAGCAAAGCTGGCCAAGTATTTACATGTGGACATGGTTTAAATGGCCGATTAGGTCATAATTCTGAAGAAACAGTTCTTCACCCTAAACTTATTGAAGGTTTAAAAAATCAGAAGTGTATTAGTATCAAGGCTGGTGACCATCACACTGTTGTTCTTGATGAACTAAAGCAGGTTTATACATTTGGATCAAACCAATATTGTCAGTTAGGTCATGTACCTCAACCAAAGAGTTGTTTATATCCAAAAGAACTAAGTAATAAATTTTTCAAAAATAAAGAAATTATTGGGATTGCAGCTGCTTGTTTTCATACCATAGTGTATACAAACTACGAGTTGTATACATTTGGTCTAAATGCTGGTCAGTTGGGACACTCAAAAGGAGAAAAATACCAATGCTCTCCAAAACTTGTCAGTTCTTTGTTAAACAAAGAAACCCAAATTTTACAAGTATTAGCAAGTGATGGTGCATCTTTATGCTTGATGGCAAATGGGGACTTGTATATAATGCAAAATTTTATTTGCAGAAAAATTGCCACTAAAATGTTTGGTGTACAGTCTTTACAAATGAATGGTGGAATTTTAGATTTTGAATCTTCAAAGATGGAGAATCCTTTACAAATTTGTGTTTTGTATGGTTCAGGAATGGTATGAAGTAATATATATATATATATATGTGTGTGTGTGTGTGTGTGTGTGTGTGTGTGTGTGTGTGTGTGTGTGTGTGTGTGTGTGTGTGTGTGTATATATGTGTGTGTATATATATATATATATATTATATATATATATATATATATATATATATATATATATATATATATATATATATATATGATATATATATATATATATATATATTATATATATATATATATTATATATATATATATATATATATATATATATATATATATATATATATATATATATATATATGTATGTTTATGTGTGTATATATACTGCTGGTTTAGATGAGCAGTGTGACGTCATACTGAAATAGCCTGCTGCCAGGGGCTTCAGTACATACATAGGCTGACAAATAGCATGACTTGTACTGCTACATTGACTGAGGGTTTGGGATGGGGCAGCAATCTTTTCATTCATTATTCTTTGTTTTCTTCTTTTTCTAAAAAAGCCATATCAATTTAGATAACCAAAAAAAGTGAGCAAGTCCTCTCATAAATATGCTATAGTAGATAGAGTATGCTATAGTACTAGAGCACCAACAGCTCCCTATTTTAGTATGATGTAATTAATGACATTTTATGCAATGCTAAATTCACAATAATATTTGTAAATGCATATGTATAAATATATATATTGAGCACCAGCAAAGTTTTTTGACTTCACTAATTGAAGTTATAGGTAGTCAAATAGCAGGTGTTCATTAAACTTTGGCTATAAAGTTTAACGAGTTGTACTATTTATTTAGGGATTGTCCATAAAGTACGTACGCTCAGAGGGGGTCTGCTAATGGCGTATATGAGATGGGAGGGCAGTGGTCAATTGTAAAAGAAAGGAGATACAAAATTGAAAATAATATTATAAAATGTTAGATAAATAGGTTAAAAGCATAGGTACTTATTTAAAAGCATAGGTACTTAGTTAAAAGCATAGGTACTTAGGTACATAGTTTTTAGGGAGGTGGAGGGTACTTAAAAAAGCGTATTGCAAAATGCAGGGGGGGGGAGTGGACAAAAAAAAAGCGTACATACTTTATGGACAACCCCTTACTATTCGATAAATGAATTCATTAAATAGATAGTACTATTTGTTAAACAAATGGTACTTTTCCTTAAACAAATGGTACTTTTCGTTAAACAAATATTATTAGATCCTCATAAAACTTCGTCAATAAATATACTGTTTGCTACTTAATCCACTGTTTGTTAAAATTGTTTACAATTCAATAATAAATAGTACTAGTCATTAAACAAATATTACTATTTATTATACAATTAATATTATTTGTTAAATAGTGCTATTCATTAAACAACTAGTATTAGATCCTTGTAAAACTTTGTCATTTAATATACTATTTGCTATTTGTTCCGCTATTCTTTAAAATCCAGTTTAAAGTTCAAGTTGCGCTACTGAAATCTCAAAACAAAATATATTACTCAGGTCAACAAAAAAAAAATTTTCTTTTACAAACAAAAATAGGCTAAATGTATATTCAATGTTGAATCAAGGTTCAAGGTTCAATTACGTTTTGTTCCAACATGTATAGTTTGTTAATTATTTATGTTTTTGTGTATTATGAAAATGTACATAATTATATGAAAATGGAGTGTTTAAAAATTCAGATTTTATGCAAAGCATTTAATTGGGAAAAGTATAATATACACGACAAAAAACAATTTTTAAAAATTCCCATCCAATACCTTTGAATACATTTTATGTAATAAAATAACACTGTATTTTGATATAAAATAACACTGTTTTTTTTATATTTTATAACAATATAAAAAAATTTAGAATAAAAATATTTTTCAGTTGGCCCAACAACTTTTGTTATATTTTGAGTATAAATGCAAGTGTAAATAACATGTAAATAATTTTTTTTCTCCTTATTGTGGTTACAACCATCTCTCAAATCTTTAACTCCAAAACATTAACCATAACAAACAAGTTCACTGCGTCGAGAAACAAGTTGATTATAGTAATACTAGGGGTGTGGTGGGAATCAAACATTTGTTGGCCTACCATAATATACATCTTACACTAGTTTAGTACTACACAATAACCTGCAAATAGCTAACGAACTTCTATAGTTCTAAGGTACAAGGTTTTTAGAGAAAGAAGTCTAGAGGGGAATGCAGGAACTGCATTTTCAAAGACATTTGACAATCTATTTCTTTATAAGCATCAATGAGTTTTAAGTTTAAGTCCATTCTTTTATGCATGGGAATTGTTATCCCCATAATTTTGGGTGTATTTGAAAGCCAGCCAAGTCTCCAATTCCATTAGACTCAGGGCCCTTTCAAATTCAGAATCCATTAAATACTGAATGCATATGCCTGAGATAGCTCTGTGAATAGATCATGTATAGGGCAATAAAAAAGAGGGCCATCTACTACAAAATATGCTGCTAATTTAATATTACGCTTTTGGTATTACCTACAAATATTTTTGTCAAGTAAATTTTTCTTCTGTAGTGTTGAGGCAAAAAGTTCTGCTTTCTATTTAGACTTTTGATAGATTTTCAA
This sequence comes from Hydra vulgaris, assembly GCF_038396675.1. Lineage (NCBI taxonomy): Eukaryota > Metazoa > Cnidaria > Hydrozoa > Anthoathecata > Hydridae > Hydra > Hydra vulgaris. The sequence goes on along the minus strand of NC_088924.1, from coordinate 11,717,908 downwards.
ATTTAGACAGATTCTGATAGATTTTCAATGAGATCATTCAATTATCCTTGAGTCAACAACTTTGCCTCAAAATTTGTATCTTTCAATGTAATTAGAATCTCCAAACATTTCAAGAATTCCACCAGTTGCATCTTCATCGCTATCCACTTTATTTTCAAAGGAAATTATACCATCATCTATAGGAATTAGAATGGGCATTCTTCACTGGCCTATGCGCTGAATCCATTATGCATAAACAATATTTTGTTTGTTCTTTGAAGAAAAATCTGTTGACGCTACAAAAATAATAATCTGCATGATGATCTCTCAGCTTCCTCCATATCATGGGTATGGCAAACAGCATTTTTATATATATAAGAGGAGCCCATTTGCAAGATGCGCTAAGTCCAAGAGCTTCTTTCCTCAAAAAAAAATCATTTCCTTTAAAAAGTGTTCTTTCAAACACTTCCAAACAAATATATATATATAAATATTTTTATATATATATATATATATATATATATATATATAGAGAGAGAGAGAGAGAGAGTGAGAGAGAGAGAGAGAGTGAGAGAGAGAGAGAGTGTGAGTGAGAGAGAGAGAGAGAGGGAGGGGGGGGGAGAGGAGCCCATTTGTAAAATGCGCTAAGTCCAAGTAAACTGATTTTAAGAAAATAGTAAAAAACTAAACTCTTAGTTACACATCAACATTGATATTTTCTTTATCTACCAAAAATTTTTAAATTAACAATAAAATTTACCATAAAATATATCAAATATATCATTTAGGTCAGTAGTTAAGTTGGCATTATCGAATACCAACCCTAATTCTGAGGGCTGATATATATATTTATATATCTTTGTGTGTGTGTGTTAGTATTTACATATATTTATTTATTGCTCTTTATTTTATTTTTGTATTTTTGATTAAAAAATTTATTTGTTTAGTTAGAATATTGGAGTTTAGAGTGTAAATCATTTCGTACTCTCTTTTGGGCAGGTGAAAAATTAATGAATGCTAAAGTTATCCACATTGCTTTAGGCCTTAATCTTTTGTTTGTGACAGAAGATGGTAGAGTTTATCAGGGTAATTTTCAAATTGATAGGAAAAAAGATAGTTCAGTGGCTCCTGTTAAAGCTAAAGCTAATTCTTCTTTAAGTGAAATTGCTGAGAATTATAAAGAAAAGAAGAGACATTTTGTTTATATGCAAACGGAAAGAGTTCCATTGCTGTTTAATGCATTAAAATGTTTTTGTGATTCTCGAAGTAAATCATTTGCTGCAGTTCAAAATGATCCGCAAGTTGGGTGCGTCTATTTACTATTATTTTTAAAATTTTAGTATATAACTTTTGTTCTTGGATATAAGTTAGATATTAGAAACTGAAGTTATAAAAAATTTTTGACTTGATCGATGCAGGCAAATTTAGGTTGGTTTTTTTTTAACCTTTAGTTTTCGAGTTCTGCTTTTTTTTTGGTTAAATTTTTAGAAAATATAAAATGCTAAAATAATATAAATGATTTAAATTTATAAAAAAATGTCTCAATTTATAAAACTTTTTTGTTTGTTTGTTTCCAATCAAAACTGTATTAACTCTTGTAGCCAACTAATCCTGATTTCCTCTAATCAGATTTTTTGATAAAATTAATTTTCTTTCTACCAACTATGTATTCAAAATACTTATTAGCAAAACGTTCAGCATAATAAGTGCTGATTTTAAAAATACTTTTACAAGTAATTAAAAAAATTTGTTTATGTTTTTACAAAACAATTTTACTTGAAATACTAATCCTCAAAGAAGAAATAAAACTTTTATCAGCTCCTTTTATGTGTTAATTATTCTTTAATGTGATAATTATTCTTTAATGTGTTAATTGCATAAGAAATTCTGTTATGTAGTCTAATCTAAAGAAATGATAATTATTATTAATTGTAATATATTCATAAATCCAAATAATACACAATAGTAATAGATTTTTATTTTACAAGTAATTTTTATTTAATTATTTTAGTTGTTTTATTTAAGTTTATAAATTTTAATCAGTAAAAGTAATTAAATAATTAATAAGTAATTTAGTTATAACTAACTAAGTTAATTATAACTAATTTAGTTATAATTAACTATAAATTATAAATTTAGTTTAGTTATAACTAATAGTAGCTGGTTTTCACAAAAATAAATTTGATTTAACCTTTGTCAAAAAAGAATCTGTAATATAAATTAGAGAATCAATTGTTAAAAAAAGAATTTTACCTAACTAATTCAGAAACTAATTCAGGTAATTCAGAAACTAATTCTGATTTAGAGATGGTCAAGTTCACTAGATTCTGTACAGATACTGTTATAGTCCGAGTTTCTACAAAATTATTTAATTAATATGGCATTCTCAACAAGTTTTAGCCCACAACATTATTTCCCACTTTTGCCCTGTTTGATGTATTTATATGTATGAAAAAGTGTTGTTATGTTGTATTTTTGTATGTAGACTAATGAAAGCATCACAATATTGTGTAGTTGATCGTGGCAGTTAAAATAAGATATTATTAAATAGCAAATAGATTTCTGTTTGGTATTTATTTATAGTAAATAAAGCACATAACTTGCTCATATTATATAAGACATAAACATACACTCACATAGATATGTTTACTACTTATTTTGATCTTGATCTGCACAGTACTACACAGGTTTTAGATCTGAACAGTACTACACAGGTTTTAGAAAAATACAGGTCTTTATAAGTCTGTTTCACACCAACCTTTTCTATTCTTTTTCTTTATATATATATCCTAGCTTTCCAGACCAGTAAAATACGGGTCTTTATCAAACTGACTATTTCTATACTCTATTTACTTCAATATTTTTTAGTAAAATAATTCATTCTGAAAAATGGCTTTAAGAGCAAAAAAATTAACATGCACATCTATTTATAATTAGGTTTGTTTTTCTCCCAAATCATCGATAGCTCTGGCTTAGTGCGCTATCATCAGTGTCATTTCAGGGGTTCAAGACCGTCCTTTAGTGTAATAAACTTTGAAATTTTTTCAATCTTGCCTATATATTTATAGCCAAAATATATATATATATATATAGCAAAAGACTTTTAATTGTTAAAATAAAATTTTAACATTTTCTCATAATATAAATATATTTACAGATTTATTCTATATACCGCCTGCAAACTCAACATATGCTCAAGAAATTAAATTTAAATGGTGGAACTAAAAAGATGACATAATTTTAGCAAGCAGAAATTATCAAGAGAGGGGCCAATCTAAAATCAAAGTTTTAATTTTTCCACCTGGATGAGACAATATTTTTTGTATTTTTTCAATCTTGTCAGTTTTTTGAATACAATAACATTAATACAAAAAAACGAAATGAAACAGCTTAAGCAAAAAAGACTTGTAATTATAAGAAAACGTTTTTCATATTACACATGATCGTGTATAAAATGTTATATAGTGGATTTTTTACATTGCATATAAAATATTTATTTATTGTTATATTATGTTATATTAGAAGCTATGCAATAAAGCTACGCTTATTTAGGGAACCTGCATGAAAACGGTTGATTAATTATAATCAGTATAAGAGTTTTTAAAATGGTTAGTTTTTCAATTACATGTATAAATTTGATAGATCAGTGATTTATTGCGATGTGATAGGTGTCGTTTTGCGAGAGTTCAAATTCACTCTTTAACACAATATATTTTCAATTTTTTTAATCTGGCTGTATATATTTATAACAAAAAAATAGATATAGCAAAATAAAATCTCAAAAGTGTTTTAATTTATATTTTAGAAAAATCAAAAAAGGTTAATAATAAAAATAAAAAAAGACGCCAGTAGTTAGGTTCGAATCATGGTGCTTTGCTTCAGGGAGCGTATTCAGCAAACTTTTTTATTGCATAAGTTTGGAGTAAGTTCAAAACAGTGAAATTTGTATTTACGAAACTTGTATCAATTGTAACTTGTAACAATTAGCATAAAATTATAAGCAGTAATTAGTGGCTCTTATCTAATCTCATCTAAAACACTATTAAATTTTTGCGTTGTTAAAATATTATAATCACGCATGCATAAATCTATGGCGCGAAATTTTGATGCTTAATTAATAAAATTTATTTTTTCATAAAAAAAAATATGTAAGCTAAAAATCCGTTTTATTTTTGTTTGCTGTTTTCATTAATTTTAGATTTCAAAGCATTCAAATTAAGAGATTAAAATATTTGGTTTCAAATTTTTTGTTTCCTGTAATGATAAAAATATTTTTCCTTGTAATGCAGGGCAAATTTCCCATTCCATTTTTTTACTAATTATAATGTTACTGAATTTAAAATAAATTTGTTTTTAGTTGAGTATTTTATTACTATTATTAAAAATTTTTTTTACAATAGTATTGTTAATACTATTGTAAAAAAAAAGTAAACATTTATAAAAATATAATTTGATACAAAGATTTTACACAATTAGTTTTGCTTCTTATGTCTGTGCTGAAAAGTATAAACAAATAATAATAAAAAATGTTAACACTGAGTATGTAACAAAGACTTCAGAAGACAGAAATGGAATTTCAAAAGACAGAAGAAAAAAAAAAGTTCAATTGTTGTATAGATTTATAGTTTTTACAAAAAGTTATTTTAAAATAACCAGTTAAAAATGTCTACTGCATAAAACTTATGTTTAATTTGTTCTTGTTAAGAAATAGTTATCAGGAATTCTCTCAAAACTTATTTCTGGCAAATCAAATAGACTTCTCTCATCAGCTTTAATGGAGAATGTTTCTCTTAACTTTATGTGAATCTTCATTAAGTAAAAAATAAAATAATATACAATAAAACAATCTTAATTACATAAACCAAAATTATTTTAGAGCAATAGAAAGTAATGCAAGATATTGTCTCTTGAACTGCCAGTTTGCACTTGGCAATATATTACTAGCTCTTAAAATGTTGCAGAATTAAAAAAAAAAAAAAAGCACAAATTTAGAATTTGCTCATTATTTAAAAGTTGTTGTAAAAAAGGAGCATTGAACACACTAATTCTTGAATTTGTGACAGACAATTATTTTATTCTTTTTACAGAATGTCACCTGAATGGTTAAAACTTAACAATCAAGAGCATATTTTCAACTATTGATTATAATATATTTGACATATATAACAGATGCTGATTAATACTAACAGAACTTTTAATCATCGTTTTGATTATAAGTTGATCCTTGTCATGACAACATAACTACAAAACTAGTTAGGGCATGATCTTGCAGGAAATAAAAATTTTTTTGAATAATGAAAAACATTCTTTTGTTAGTATTATTAATATATTGCAATAATGGTTAAAAATTATGTGTAATAAAATGTTCAAATTTTTGAACATTTGACTATGTTACACATCAGGCAACAATATTTGGAAAAAAAATTTGTCTTACAGCACATACCCCTGCACTCCCATGCACTTTCTTTACTAAATTCTTTAGAAACTCATTCTTGTTCTTGTTCTTGTTCCATTTTATGTCAATAAGTAAAAAAAAAAATTTTTTTTTTAATAATCCATTTTCTATTTACTCAACTAATTGGTATGTAGGGTTATGCAACATTTGTCTGATGTGATGCAACATTTGTCTTAGAGATAAAAAAAAACTCAATCTTTAAGACATCTAAGGCACAACCATAAAACAATCTTGCAAGTCAAAAATTGTTGCATGACTTCGTTTTCATATGGTTGCAAGACTGTCCTGCGACTAATATGCAACTATTTAGTATATATGGAAAACAACCTTTAATAAACTCATTAAAACTATTTCATCTATAAACATGTTATTTGACTTTTAAGCAGTTTTATTAAGTGGTGTGTCTGAGTAACTCTAGTATTTTATTTTAAACTCAAGTATTTCACCAATATAAATAGCAAAAAACAAAGGAAATAAAGTTAAAGTAAAATAGAATAGTTATAAGATTCATTAACAATGTATATGTGGTATAAGTTTTATTAAAGAAATTCTATTTATTTGGTTAGTTAGTTTATTAGTTAGTAAATATCAGGACAACTCAAGATTATGCGTGATTTTTTTTTTTTTGGGGCTTTAAATTTAGCTTGGTCGGCTTTCCATCTATCATTGATTCTATGTTGAGTAATGATTTAGAGAAATTGATTTCACAGTCATCTAATGAAGATCAGCTGTATGATATGTTTATAAAGGTTTTTTGAATCTTTTTTTTTCATCTTGATAATTATTTTATACATAAAATATATTTTTTCAAAATTATTAAAAAATCTTTTAATGATGATTTATTGATTTATGATGCTTAGAAATCAACAAAAGAAAAAACGTAGTTTCAAAACGCCTTTTTTTTTTATTCATTAGGCTATATGAGTCTGTTTAGCTTATTTTAAAATATTTATGTTTGTTGTAATTTGTGTAAATAATAATAAATGTTGAAATAGTTATAAAGATAAAAATGAAAATTTTAAAAAAACTTTAGACTATTTCATGCAACATATATTGTCATAAGTTTATACTTCAATCTGCTGGTTTTCCATTTGACAATCTCTTAACTATAAACAATAGCTCTTGTTTGGATTTTTCCCATCTTTCATATTCTGCTACTATAAATTGGTTAAAAGAACTGTACCGAGGTAATAGAGTTGAAAAGAATCCTTCTGAATCACAATTGTTGCAGAACTCCAATGACCATTCAGTTAATCTAAGTGACGATATCAATGATATTTATGATGATGTAATTAACTTGTCAGTAGCTGATTTACAACAATTTGAAGTTGAAGAAAATGTTTACAAAAAAATACAATGGCAAAAGAATAATAAAAGGAAGCGATCTTTTAAAAGTATCAAAAAGGAGAGGTAACAGTTTTTTTAAGTTTTTTTTATGATCCTCCAACTTTTCAAGACTTATCTTAATACTGAGTTTCAAGATTTGTTTCACAAGATAGACTTTTCAAGTCTATCATACTGAGTGCAATGAAGTACTTAAGATTTTTTTACATTGTTAACTACTAAATATTTTTTTTTATTCTATATTATTATTCTATTTTATATTCTTTATTATTATTCTATTTTATATTCTATATTATTATTCTATTTTATATTCTATATATTATTATAGGCTTTATCCTTCTACTTCTCTTTACTTTTTCATTTTTGATTTTCACCCATATTTGACAATATTTAGCTCTAAAATGTTTTCCCTTGATATCTTTTTAATGCTTGATTCCCATTTGTTATTAAATTATTGAGGCTGGTTAAAAATAAAAAAAAGCTTGCTATGTTACTAATAATGTTAAATTGTTAATTTATTGTTACTAATTTATGTTAAGTTATTAATTGCTTAATTTAAGCCAAGCAAATGGGAAAAAGTTTTACTGTCACAAAAACTTTGTAAACTGGCAGAAGCTGTAAGATTAATCAGTTGTTGTTGTTTTTTTTGTTTTTTTTATGTTTGATCAAATTTATTGTATTACAGTTAATGCTTTATATAATATTTAAATTTTTTTTATTAGTCTAGCAATGCTTGAGATTATTCATGTTTGTTTTTTTATTTTTTTTATTTGTTTAATTTTTTTAATTACTTTTCAGAAAAAATCTTTCTGACGTCACAATAAAATGTTGTGATGGTGTGACAATTGAATGTCACAAATGTATACTTGTTGTAAGATCAGGTAATTGAATGTCATAAATGTATAATTGTTAAATAATTTAATGTCATAAATATATAAAATTGTTATAAAATTTGAAAAATTTAATTTCATGAATATGTACTTGTTATAAGATCAAGTATTTTAATGTCATCAATGTTAAAATTTGAATTTTTATAATTAGTAATGATTTTACTAATTTTAAAAATTTAAATTAAAACATTAATAGATGAGTTTGGATTAATTACAAAAATTGTTTTGTTTAATTGATGGTGATTGGGTTTATTACTTTTATTGGTTGAATAAATAAAGATGCTTGAGTAAAAGGTTCTAGTCATATTAGTAAATTCAAACTTTTAAAACAACATTTTCTGGTATGTTTTTTGTATTATTTAAAAAAAAAAAGTAACATGAATTTGTTTGTTTATGAATTTGTTTTCATTGTTTGTTCAAGAGTATTTTCAAAATATGCTAAGCAATGAATGGCTTGAATCCTCATTCGTTAATATGAACATACCTTCAAACATTCTTTTGCCTATTCTAAACTTTATTTATACAGATGAACCTTGGAAAAATGGTTAATACTTTTTTTTTTTTTTTATATATTGGTTTCAGTTTTATGCATTTTTTCTATTTTTTTTATATAGTCTTATTTCTTTATTTTGGCAAAGTTTATTATTTTGAATACTCTGCAGTGACATCATCATAATAATTTAAACTTTGTTGTATGTTTATTTTTAGTTCCAGATGATATCAATTATATAGGTGAAGTTATGGTTTGTGCAGATCATGTAAAACACCTAATAAGTTTTTCCTTAGTTTAAAACAGGTGTTTAGAGCTAAAACCAGAGGCTTTTAAAGAAGCTGGAATTATAGCTTTTAGTTAAACTTTTGTTGTTGGCTCTGCACACCTTTTTTAAACACTAACTCTGTTTATTTTAGTTGAACTTTAGTTGTTGGCTCTGCACATCAAAATTTTGAACTCTGTTAATTTTATTACCAAATATTGTTACTTGATAAAATAAGATAATTGAAGTATAATAAATATAAATAAATATAAACAAGATTTTGTACTTATTTATATATTTTATACTTAAGTTTATTTATTTATTTATTTTTTTTGTTTATATTTTATCAATTTATAATTTAGTTTCTACTCGTGCGCCTAAAGCAAATTTGTGAATTAAGTTTGGCAAAAAAAGGTAAATCATTTAGTTTATCCAAGAAGTATTTAAAGATATTTAGAATATTTTATTTTTTTTGGTTTTATGTTTAGTTTCATTAAAAAATGCACCTGAGCTGTTTCAATTTGCATGCAACTTTAATTCAAGCCAGTTAAAAGAATTTTTGGCTGAGTTTATTTCATTGAATCTAGCTTATTATCTTGAAGCCAGGTACTCTTTCAAATTTTGTGTTAAAATTTTTTTTTTTTTTTATAAAAATAGTTTTAAACTTTTTAAATAAAATGTTGAAATATTGAATTACAGAAATGTAGAAATACAGAAATATTGGAAATTGCTTTTTACTTATTGAAAGATTCTTCTAAAAAATATTCACTTGACAACATTTATTTAATAACATTCTCTTAAAAACATTAACATAAAACATTCACTAAAGCAGCATTGCACTGCAGAGTACTTTCAAAGATATAGCTGTAGTAAAATGTTTAGTTCATTTTTCTAATGTTGTTAGAAAGTAGCCATATTTACAAAAGATTACTATTTTATCATGTAATGTAAAAATAAGTTCACCTAATGGTACTTTTTTTATTAATTTTTTTTCATCAAAATACAAAAAATATTTCAGAAAATGTTGTGAAAATAAAAATCAATAAACTTTTTAATTTTTTTACTTTCTACTCTACTTGTTATTGATAGTTTAATTTATTAATTTATATGTTAGCTTAAAAATTTACATATTGCAAGCCTTTTTAAACTTTTCTTTTTTTGATATGATTGATATCATTTATAGAAATGGATTTAAAAACCATTTGACAGAAATGGGTTGAAATGCAGTTCCTAACTATTATTTGCCACTTTGATGCTTGAAAAACAACAAATTGGCAAATACAGTTAGCAACTTTTCTCACCATAACAGAGAAATAAAAAGAAGACCTTTTTGTTTTGTTTTTCTTTTTTTGATTGTTTTTTTTTATGTTTTTACAGAGTTTTTAAATACATATATTAAATACATATTTGAAACTAAAGCATTGATTTATTTGTAGGAAGTGACCGGTGCCCTGGCCCTGGCTAAACAATAATTCTGGCAGGGGTTATTAGCTAGGGCTAGGATATTTTGTTATATATATGTATATATATAGTGTACATATATAATATATATACACATATGTATATACATATATACATAAGTATATATATAAAATATATTATATATATATAGAATATATATGTGCGTATATATATATGTGTGTGTGTATATATATATATATATATATATATATATATATATATATATATATATATATATATATATATATATATTCATCTATATGTGTTTATAAACATAACATGAATTACAATCCAAGTTGATATATTTGTTTCATTTATAGGGTTTGTCTAGATATAGGCAGCCTGACTCCAGCCATAGTTTATCAAACCGGGCCCCATTCAGCCCGGGTCGCTTACTATTTGTTTGTAATTGTTTTAATCAGAAATTTTAAAAAATTTCACAATTAAAGCTTGAAAATCTCAATAATTTTAATAAGATTTTGTCAAATATAGTTATAAAATTTTACAATGGTTTTAAAAAAAAT
>NC_088924.1:11587500-11702500 GCF_038396675.1 Hydra vulgaris | reverse complement strand
TTTTGTTAATGTGTTGTTATTATTTTTTTAATTTAATTTTTTTTTTTTACTTTTTTTTCTAATATTAGGATCAAGAAATCTTTAAAAAAGAAGTCTCTGAAACACAACTTTTAGAAGCTTGTCCCACTGCCACCACCACCAGTCCCACCATATCTGACACAAGTTCTGGTATTGAACAAAATTCTTTAAAAATATTTCAAATTCACAGTTCAGAACTAGAAATAAGAAACATACAAAAGAATAAAATTTCGCCATTTAAAAAGAAATCACAGCGTGAAAGGAAGAAAGAATCTCTTAATGGTGATATACTTATCTCACCAGTTAATGTCCAAAAAAAAGATGTGTTTTGTCCATGGTAATAATTATGAAATACTATAAAAATACGAACATCACAATGCTTTACTAAATTTTGCCTTAGTATTCACAAAATGTATTTAAGACGTCTAAAATGTAAAAATATTTTTTAGACGTTGGAAACATGTCTTGTTTTTACTACTAACCCTAACCTCATTTGATATCATTAAATGTTTGTATGGATATTTATAATATATATAGAGTGTTCTAAAAACAATTTTTTTTGAAAATGTTTGCTGGCACCACCTAAATATATAATAAAATAATACTAGATTTAAAAAATTTTGAATAAAAAATTTTTAGGGGTTACTATGGTCCCTAATATTATTTAAAAAGAAAGGTTTTTCTAAAGCATGTTAGGTCTCAAACAAAGCAAAATTATATTAAAATTTCAAAAATAATCATAGTTTTATAAAAAGCATAGAGAAAAAAAATTATAATCAAAAAATCTTGTTAAATTTCCTTTTTTCTTTTTTAGTTTAAAAATGTCATTTTCTGTTCACTAAAATCTAAAATAATAATTTATTTATTTCTCTTTTTTTTCTATTTAACCAAAAATTGAAAATTACAAATTTTTATAATTTTACAAAGTTAGATTAGGTTTCACTCATACAGATTGGTGATTTTTTATACATAGAGGTTTTTTCAAAAAAGAAGTATTAATATGTAATTACGTTATAGAATTTTTAATTTATATTATTAAAAGTTATATTTTTTATGCATTTTCAATATAAATATATATTATTAGTCAGTTTTATGTGATAAAAATTTACAAAAACCATTATAATAATTAAGTTTTGTTTTTGTCAAAAAAACTACCCTTTGATTTAATAACTGCTTTAACTATTCTTGGCATTCTTTTAATTAATTTTCTAATTGTTTCTTTCTGAATATTATTCCATTCCTGTTCTATAATGTTCCATAAATGAGATTTTGATGTTGGACATACAGTTCTAATTTTTCTATCCAGTTCATCCCATAGTAGCTCAATGGGGTTGAGGTCTGGGCTTTGGGGAGACCAGGTCATTACACGCAGTACATTTCAGCTTTTATTTGATTCTAAATAATTTCTACATAATAATGCAGTATGTTTACAGTCATTATCATGCATCAGAGTAAAATTATCTCTAATTAATGGAAGTCCTGAAAGAATGTCACAACCGTACATTGAGTTAGCATTTTTCTTTGGCAGATCTTCTTATGTAAACTCTTCACATATTTCCTAAAACTTCAAATTTTGACTTATCGTTCCTGAGTACTTGTTTCCATTCATCCATCATCGAATTTTTGTGGAACTGTGCCCAACAGAATCTCTTCTGTCGATTACCTTTTCGTAGATAGGGTTTTCAGATAGCAACATGACCATGCAAATTAACTTTTTGCAATCTTCATTTGATTGTACTGACAGAAACTTTTTTTTCTTGATCACAGTTGAAAATAGCTGTTATTTGTGGAGCATATAACATTCGATTACGTTTACTGATGACTTTTATACGTTGGTCATCAGTTTTTGTTGTTATGCGAGAAGGACCTGGATGGTTTCTGTCTTCGAAACTTCCAGATTCTTGATATCAACGAATTGTATAGCTAACTGTTGATTTACTCAGGTTTAATTTTTCAGCTATTTTTCTAACTGTATAGTCTTTTTGAAACAAAGTGAGTATTGCTGCCCTTTTTTCTACACTTATTGGCTTACCTTTAGGCATATTTTTTCACTAACACAAAATATCTGCATATCAAAACACAGTAAACAATAGAAATATTTGTTAAATGACAAACTTAAAAGATTTAAGTCAATAATGTAGAATACAGGTTCATACGTGAATTTAATATGTTTCTAGGTTCACTTTTTTTTTTCATACATTCATATGTAATCTTTAATATGCTTCTGGGTTCACTGTTTATTAATTTAAAATGATAAGACTTTAACTTGCGTGTACTATTTATGTTATTTTAATGAATTTACATTAAAATAACTTAATTTAGAATTTTTTGATTTATTTTTATATAAATATAAACTTGATTTATTTTTATATAAACATAAATTTTACTAATATAAGTTAATAGTTTTATAATGTAATTACACTTTAATACTGTTCTTTTAAAAAAATATTTTTTGTCCTAACTTCCATTAGCGGCACTGTAGGTAAAAACTATTCATGGAGTGACACCTAAATCAAATAAACAAACAAACAAAAAAATAGACAGTAATATTAATAAATAAAAGCAAGCATAAATTCAATTATTTAAAAAAAAAAGAATAATCTATAATAAGTTAGATAGAAAGACAAAAAAATATGAAAACACTCAATTGAGTTTTTTTACAACAATAAAAATAATAAATCAATTAGTAACAACAATAAAAATAATAAGCAACCACAACACAAATAATAACAAACTTTACGCAAACAAAAAGGCAAGCACAAAAACTTTTACACAATAAATAAATTATATTTGTTATTCTTGGCGGAAACAGAAAAGCATAGAAAATTTGTAGCGAATTATTTTTGTTTTAATTAGTTTGTGTTATTATTTTCTCAAACATTTTTCGAACTTCTTTCCTTTTAACTTGTTACTTCGCTTTAATTGATTGTTTTTGTTTTATTTTATTAAATCTATTTGTTTGTTTTACTTTTTTATTCATTTTCTTGTATTATTTTTTCTTTAACTTTTTAGTTTGTTTAATATTTTGTTTATAACCTTTTAATATTTTTGTTATTTTTCTTTATTTTTAACTTATCTTTTTTATTCTTTAAAATTATTTCTTTTGGTTTTCCTTTTCTCTTTTTTCCCTTTTCACCGTTAAATAAACGCTTCCGCCATTTGCAATGTCATTGCAAAGACGCTGAGGTATGGTATTTATAAAATGATTCATACTTAACAACCCATTTAATGTACCAGGGTTTGTAGCAGCACTTAAAAATAAAATAAAAGCAAATAAACATGTTTTTTGTGACCATTACCACCAAAACTATTGCTGGGTATGGCACTGATGTGTGTGTGTGTATATATATATATATGTGTGTGTGTGTGTGTGTGTGTGTGTGTGTGTGTGTGTGTGTGTGTGTGTGTGTGTGTGTGTGTGTGTGTGTGTATAAAGAAGATAGATAGAGTAAAGCCAGGTCAAACTGCACACTTATCAATAAAAATTAAATAACTTTTTTATTTTTTTATTTTTTATTATTATTTTTTTATTAGATAGGTAATAAAAAACTACACAAGATAATATAAATATATGTTATAAGAATAATAATAAAATTATCGAAAATATTAAAGAAAAATGTAAAGGGAAAAAAAAAGTGCGGTTTTTGACAACATTCTGATAAAACCACTTAAGAAAACATTGAAAATTTTAAACTTTTTTATTTTTTTAACACAACTTATATTTAAGAAACTATATTAAAGTTTTTACATTTTTTTGCAACAAAAAAATTTAGTTCTAAGCATGTTTACCAAAGAAATATGTAGTATTTCTTTGGTAAACATGCTTCTTTACACAACCATTCCCGACACATTGAATTCTCACATTGCAACATTTCTATGTGTAACTGTGCTCAACACTTTTTATATTTTGCAACTTTTAATCGTTTGGCTGCTGGTACTTGTTCTTCATTATTGCTTTGCTGAGGTTGCTCAGCATTGTTATGCTCATTTATTTGGGTACTTGGCATAGAAAGTCTATGCTTTGCATTAAGTTTAGCAACTTTCACAGCTTCCTTTGTTGCTTTTTCTTCATCTTTTTGTTTGAGGAACTTGATTATATTTTCTTCGGTAATACATTTTCCGCCATTTTTTGACATGTTGCACTGCTTCAATTTCTTAACATGTGATTGGTTTCGGGCTTGAAAAAACTGCTTTAACTCTATCTGGGTACTATTTTTGCAATGCTCAACACATGCTTGATATCTATCAAAACTTGAAGTTGGTGTAGTTGAGAAAGATGGTAATCGGTGTGTAGTTGGAGTAGGTGCTGCAGCGGCTATTGAAGATGATGAAGCTGTGTCTGTGCAAGATGGTGTAGGTGCTGCAGAGGCTGCTAAAGATGATAAAGGTGGATTAAACATTTGTGTGATTGCTATTGCCTTATAATTTATGTTGTTTTTATTAAGTGGAAATAAGCCAGTGTACTGGAAACCAGTGATTGCATGGAAGCATGTAAAACATTTACTACTCTCATGCAGCAGTTTGAGTAACGGTGGAAAATTTTGTTTATCTAAATTCTTACATTTTGAGTCTTTGTAATACTTTGTAAGAATTTTTTTCTATGCTTGTTTGATATGACAATAGACACCTCTATCCAATGGTTGTAGAATATGTGAAGAATACTCTGGTAGACAAATCAAGATTATATTGTGTTTTTTGCACAGCAATATGGCTTCCAAAGTTATGTGAGTTGTATGCCCATCTAATACTAAAATATGAATACCGCCAATTTGCTCAGTTTCGGGTATTAATACTTCTTTCAGCCATTCAATAAATGTATTGTGCTCCATTCAAACTGATTTTGAAATTGAATATTTGATGCCAACTGGACCAGCTCTTGCTCAGTCACGAGGAAAGTTTCTTTAGGCTTTGTATATCACAATTGGTGGTGCAAAATACCCATCAGCGTTGCAACAATTTTTTTAAAGTATAATGAATTTTTTCATTGTTGCCAGTAAGTTTAAATGCACATCTTTTCCCTTTTTGACACACTACGGTTGCTTTGCCTTAATCACCTGAAAAACCTGTTTCATCACAATTCCAAATATGCGACCCAGAAGTTACATCAGTTGGTATGATGGCGATGCATTCAAAATAACGATCAATTATTTGTGGCGTACAAAAAGCGGCTCTTATAGATGCTGAATTATCCGCTTTTCCTGTTGAAATTTCTTTTGACCATCTCTTCATAAAGGCATAAAACCAGTCTTCACCAGGCTTGCCACTGATCTTCCATGATCTTTGCGTTTAAGGTAGCCACATACAAATTCTAGGATTTCATTTCGGGTTAAACTATAACCCCAGTCACCAAATTATTGGAACGCATACACCATCAATCTTTCTGTTTCATTAGAGGGTACCGTTGTTGCACCTGAGCCACGGAAGCCTTTGTTGTTGTTATTTTTGCAATCTTTGAGCCTTGAGACTGGAACGCCATGCTTGAATGCAGCTTTTGTCAGTGATGTTTTATTTTCTTTTATATCAGTTAATGCGGCTAGTATATCGTCTTCCTTGTATGTTTTTGTTTCTTTAGTTGACATGTTAAAGTGAGTTAAATTGAATTGAGAGAGTGGTGATTATATTGAGAAATAATATAATAATTGGTTTTTAATGAGTAAGAGATGATTATATTAACAAATAACATTATAGTTCATATTTAATTAAACCGGAATTAATTCTAAATTAATTAGATAAAGATAGGCGCTTAGTCAATTGCGAAAAACTAAACTAAGTAATTAATTGAGTGTGCGGTTTTATCAGAAAAAAAGTTTTTTTTACTTTTTTATTTAACTTTTTTATTTAACTTTTTGTTTTAAGATTGTGCTAAAGTTATTTTTATATCAGTTTCGGTTCAAGCGCCATTCTGTTTGCAAGGATCAAAAATTTTGACTCCTCATTAAAGTTGTATAAAAAAAGAATAAAATGGAGTTGAATCGGTGTATAATTTTATCAATTCAAATAGAGGAGATAGTTCTGTATTTGAATCTATTTTTATTTATTTCATAGCCATATCTGTTTAGTTTTTATTTGATAATTTCGGTCAGTGTGCGGAATGATATGGTGTGCAGCTTAACCCGGTTTTATTCTATAGAAAAATTTATCAACTATATAGTTAATTTTTAAAAGTTTTTTAGTTTTTCATGTGAATTTAAATTTTTTAAGGTCCGCAAGTTCATTAAACCAACATCTCAATCAACCAGTATCTTTTCGTCAGCTGTTAGAAGAAGAAAGTTCACCTAAAAATAAAAATGTTATACCATCTTTCAAGAAGGTGCAATCTGCTAAGTCTAACAAACAATTAAGGTTTTGATTTTTATATGAATTTAATTATAGTTAATTTTAGCTGCATGGATCTAAAAATCTACTATCTAGATAGATACTTGAATCACATAGTTTTTTTTATAACTAATTTTTTATTTTATTTAACCCCTTAAGCATCACTTAATTTTGGGGTGCATTTGCTACAGCATTAAGTTAATTTTTAAAAAAAAAGCATCACTTAACTTTGGGGTGCATTTGCTACAGCATTAAGTTAATTTTTAAAAAAAAAGCATCACTTAACTTTGGGGTGCATTTGCTACAGCATTAAGTTAATTTTTAAAAAAAAAGCATCACTTAACTTTGGGGTGCATTTGCTACAGCATTAAGTTAATTTTTAAAAAAAAAGCATCACTTAACTTTGGGGTGCATTTGCTACAGCATTAAGTTAATTTTTTAAAAAAAAAGCATCACTTAACTTTGGGGTGCATTTGCTACAGCATTAAGTTAATTTTTAAAAAGTATGAGGTAGGGCAAACAAAGTAATTTCTAGAATAACAGAAATAACTTTAAGCATAAAATGCATAGCTATTTTTGAGCTTATTTTTTGGATATAAATATTCAAATATGAATTTTATTAGATAAGTAATTAAAAATATAATTTATTTTATTTATATTAAATACAAGTTTTATATTTTGTTGATAGAATTGTTTATTTGCAAATTTAACTTTAATTTTTTGCTTGTAATTGCTGTTATATTGTTGTTTTTTTACTTTTTTTAATCTAAAGTTTCGATGAAAAACCAAAAACAGCTACTAAGTTACAAAATATTTCTGAAAGGTTTGTTTATATAAGTTGTTTATATAATTTTTTCCTTTTTTTTATAAATCTTCATACAATTTTCGGTATTATTTTTCTAAAATTATTATTTAATTTTAATAGTATATATTTGTTAATTGATCACATTATAGAAAAATATGTTACAATTAGTCCTTTTAAAGTGCAGTGGAAGTTTAAAACAAACTAGACAGTTATCAGTTAAAAAAAAGTGAACAAGACTATTTGAGTTAATATACAAAAATTATTGTGATTACATCAAAACCTTTTACAAAACCGAAAGAAAAAAATTACAATAAATTGTGCTATAAAACTGAAAATATAAATCTAAAGATAATCCATACTGTTGTTTGTAATAAAAAAATTAAAAGATTATTATAGGCAGCCTTGCTTCAAACTTATTTTATTTTGTCTACCAATAAAAAGTAGCCAAAATCTATAATAAGAAAAATGTGTTCAAAAGTGAAGCACATTAAGTACAGACTTTTAAACATTATCGCAAATAACACTTATTAGCACTTCATATAGTTATTGAGTTTTAGCAAAAGATAAACAGGTTTACTGATTACAGATTTTAAGTTTCAAGTTTGAATACCTATTGAAAATGGAGTAGATGAACACATACTAAAACAGAAACTCCAGTCTTTATAGTATATATTTTTGTATTTTCCAAGAAAAGAGTTTTATAGTTTTTTAAGTTAAGCCAAAGTTTGTTTGTTTTTTTCAATTTTTGAAAAGTTTTTTGGTTGTTCATAGAATAAAACTGTTTTATACACTCATTATGAAATTAATGGAAAGTCAAAAACTCAATTCTCAGCTCTAGATAGTAAACCAAATGCATATTAGTTGAACATTAATTAAACAGCCATTTTCCATCCATCCATAATTAGAAATTTTTTATTTTGTATATGTTGGTACGCCCACTCAAGCGGACGTACCACCATATACAAATAATTCTTTAAACTTCAAATAATTTTTTAAATATTATCTTAATAGAGTTTATTTTTTAAATAAACTCTATTAAGATAAATAAATTTATCTTAATAAAGTTTGTTTTTATTTACTGTATCGCTGTGAGTGATATAGTAACTATTTTGATTTTATAAGTATCCTCGGCGATGTTGTATTTATGGTATTTATTTGTATATAACAAATGGTGATAAGAAAACAACTTAGCGCTTCAGCATGATTTATTTTGCTGTTGTCACTAGAGCGTTGTAAAGAGTAAACTGACAATAAAGTAACCAACTGATGATTCGGGTTAATAAGCATAATAATTATGATTTATTACTTAACACAAAAATTTAGTTTTTTCATCATCATTAATTCTCTTTCATATTTTTCTCTAAAAATATGATTTTTTTTTTTTTTTTTTTTGCGTGTTTTCCAGAAACTCTTACACTTTACAAATATTATTTATATAGTTAAGGAGTGAGAAGTATGTTAATTGTTAATGTTAATATTAAATCCGTTATATTAAAAATTTGAACTTGGATATATTAATACTATGTCATAATTGTATATTACGTAATAAAAATAGTTTTAATACGAATTTATGCAAGTATTTATTACAATAATTATATATTTTTAAAATAATTACTATATTTGAATCGGTGAATGTTAAAAGCGCGGAAGTCCAACTATGTAAACTTTTGGGAAACCAAAAAAACAGCATTTTCCCCCGTAGTAAATTTTTGTTAATAGCTTAATAAATTTTTTTTGAAGAATGTGTTTTTCACTTTCAAAAAAAAAATTAAGCCATTAACAAAAATTTACTACGGGGGAAAATGCAGTTTTTTTTAGTTTCCCGAAGTTTACATTATTGGACTTTCGCCCTTTTAACATTCACCGATTCATTTGAATAAAAAAATTTGAATAAAATTTTATATTTTAAATAATTATTAAGTTTTGTATATAGTTAAGCATTGAGTTTTTTATTTTAAATTAGTATCTTAGCATATTAGTTGAAATATATTTCAAAATGATTTATTTATTTTGGTTATAATTATATTTGATTTTACTTTTTTTTCTGGTTAAATGTGTGCTCAAAGAAGGTGCTTCAAAAAAACCTAATAGGTCTTGGTTTGTAGTGCTTAATGTAAATGAAAACTGCAATTATCATAAGAAAAAAGTATTATGATAAGGGAGTTTCCGCCGTTATCATCAGCAATGTTTCATGTGAATCTGATTTGAATGTCACTTTTACTTATTTTTTCAAAGACGTTTGTGCATAAAGTTTAAATAAAACAAATTAATTGGTTTGGTTAATTTGAACTTTATGCATAAACGTCATCAAATCTGATCAAATTAAGTCAACACCAATAGACTTTTGTGATATTTTCAGATATTTTTTTTTTAGATAGCTTTCTTTTTTTTTTTAGATAGCTTTCAGATATTTTTTAAATTATTTTATGCAGAAATAAGCTGAACAATTTTATAAATAAATTTATCTTAATAGAGTTTGTTTTTATTTATTAAATCGTTACTGTATCGCTGTGAGTGATATAGTAACAATTTGCAGTAACGATTTTGACCCTTATAAGTATCCTCGGCGATGTTGTATTTATGGTATTTAGAAGCGTGTGTTTTTATGATATTTATGATGTTTATCTGCATTTTTTCTATATTTTCAGTATTTATGATATTTAGAAGCGTGTGGAATGACATTTCAGTGTCTGACACTTCAGAAGTGTCTATGCTTCGATTATTTAAAGAAGAAGAGAAACGCCAAACATTAGAGTGAGATTTTATTTTTCCTTTTAATTTGCTTATTTTAATTAATTTTTTTTTTTTTTTAATTAAGGTTGGGAGAGGGGGGGGGGGGAGGACGGAGTTTTGTTCAAGTTAACTTAAATTAATTTTATAAAATTTTTTATTTCAATTCAAATAATTTATGATAACCTTTAAATAATTGTCGTTCTTTATGATGCTTGTGTATTCTATTATGCTATTTGTGCGTTTAGGAGTTTCCACAAGCCTGTCACCTTGATTCAAGTAATTGTATATTCGTTTATTTTATACAAGATTAAAAAAGTTTGATTCTTATTTATGCTATGATTTCGCTGTTCATCTGTTGAATAATTGTAAATTGGTAGAATCTTGTAAATTGTCATGTATTTTTAGCTAGAAGAAAAAGCCATAGAAGAACTTTTGCTGTACTACAAAAATACGTATCCTGGAGATGAGATCAATGTTAAACGCCTCGATCACACTTTAGGTGTTTTGTATTGGAATCGAGAATGAGTTTTAGAATCGTACAATATTAGGAATCATTTTTAATTAAATTTTAACTTAAACAAATCTTAACTATTTACTTCAACATTTTTTATAGTTATTTTATAAAGTTTATATGAAAACGTGTAAGTTATCAAGCTTGAACGAAAACATAAGTTATAAAGTAACTGCTTCGTCTACTTTTGACGTTAATACATTATAAACTCTTTTTATTTGTTCATTGGGAAGAAGGTACCCTGGTTCTCGAATTGCTCATAAATTTCCTATTGGAATAATAATTTAGCGGTGGCCATTTGAGAATTTTTTTTAGTAATGCTGTGCCAGCGTAAAGTGCTTTGGGTTTTTGTGTAGTATAAGCAAATAAAGTTATTATTCATATAACGGTTCATTAAAAGAACTATATATTTTATTATAATTAAGGTTTTAATAAAAAAATAATGTCCCCAAAAAATTTTGCGCGTGCTCCCTGATAATTTCTAAAAAATAAAGTTCTTTAGTTCCATCTTTTTAAAAAACTCGATTAGACAAGTTTGATTTAGTAACTATAAAAATGTGCTCAAAATAAAAAATGTGTAGAGAAAACTTCTTGCACTACACAGGTCAACAAAAAAAGGTTATGTTTGAAACGTTTTGTTTGTGCTACAACAGAAAAAAAGTTTCAGTGTCGAGTAATCAAAACGTTATAAGTAAAGCATTTCTCCATTTGATTTCAAAATGAGAAAAACATCACGTCAGTTTTTAAAGATATTTTCGTTCAAATGCGTTTTAAAAAAAGCCTTTTTTTTTTTTTTTTTTTTTTTTTTAGAAAGCATAAGTATTTTTAATTAAACGACACGATTTATAGTTAGAATTCAGAATATACACTTATAATTGATACTAAATTAAGTGGATAATGAAGACATTTTCGGAATGAGTTCATTTTTTAAATTTGGATAGATGCTTCCCGAGTTATCAAAATTTATGTTCGGCCCAATAATGCCTGTTTTGCTTATTTTATTTTTGATATTTAACTTATTTTTTAAATGTCATCTACTTATAGTAGTTATAGGTTGTTTGCAAATTAAAAATAATAGTAAATAAAATAGAAGTAGGAGATAATTGTCTCTCTTGCGCAGAGCCATATTGATTATAAAGTGGAATATGACGGTTTATGTTATCTAAAATCTCCGCGAAAAAGTGTCAATTTTCTTCTACGTCTATTTAAATTTTAAAATGTTTTACGAACCTCACGGTGCTTTTCAAGAAATTGCCGTCAGTGAGTTATAAGTTTAAACAATCGTAAAATATTTGATCTGCTAGATAAACAATTCGATTTTTTAATAGGAAAACACCAAAAATCTTACTTGGACTGCAAGCAACTTTTAGCAAAGTTTATTTAAAACCTAATCACGGTATATTTTGGAATCCTAACTTTACCTTTAATATCCAGACTTTGCAAATTATATGAATTGGGAAAGCAAGATAAAGGAAACGAATTCTAAAGGACTAATGTTTAAGGGAAAAACTAGATGAATAAGAGTTTTTGGCGCACTTAGGAACAGTTACAGAAAAAGGATGAGACTTGATTGAATGATGGGTAACACGAGAATGAATTTTAGTAGATGGTAAAGAGACGCTAGCTTTTTAGAGCAGTGCCCATTATAGTATTTGCAAAAAAGAGATAGAGAAGCATCGTTACAACGATGTGATAATGGTTGGAGTTTGGCTGAAAGAGCAGGTCCAACTATGTTTACAATGCGTTTTTGTACCTTGTCCAAAAGAGAAAGAGCAAATATTGAAAGATCCGCGCCAGATATGGCAATAGTTTTCTATACAAGGACAAATTTGAGATTTAGAGAGATAAAGAATAAAATCCGGAGTAAGAAAATGGTGAGCACGATAAAGAGATGCAACCTTTGAAGATGCTAATTTTGCGATGTATTTGATATATGGTTTCCAAGAAAGATCAGAAGTAAGAGTTAGTCCTAGAAGATGAAGGGTAGATGACTCGTCAAGTACATTACCATTCATAAATATAAGAAGATCTAAATTATTGCGGTAACGATTGGCTGAAAAAATTGGGTTATATCTGAATTAAAGTTCACCAGCCACTGTGAACCCCATGCTGTAGCAGAAGTGAAATCTTTTTCAAGCTCAAATGCTCTCTTTAAGTGATTAGAGAGTGTTGGCTTCTTTTCAAGACAAGAACAAATGGTAGTATCATCAGCGAACAATGCCACCTTAGATGTCAGAATATCTGGAAGATCGTTAATGTAAATTAAAAAGAGTATAAGGCCAAGGATAGAACCTTGAGGAACTCCTGAAGTTGCAGGATATGAAAAAGAGTGCTGTCTATCGAAAACAATTTTTATACTACAATCGATAAGGAAAGGTTTAGTAATCTTAAAGATGTTACCTGATACACCGTAAGAAGAAAGCTTATGGAGTAGACCAGCATGCTAACCTTCATTAAAAGCTTTAGAAATGTCAAGAGCTATAGCCTTAACCTCTCCACCTTTATCTAATGTACGATAAAACCTATCGGTTATTACTGTTAGCAAATTGGCTGTCGAACGAGAAGATCGAAATTCATATTAATGATCAGAAAGTAAGTTGTTAGATTCAAGAAGAGAGATTAAGTGTTTGTTAATTAAATATTTAAAAACCTTACTAGTAATAGGAAGAAGACTAATGGGACGGTAGTTAGACGAGTCAGATCGCTCTCCAAAATTTTTGAAAATAGGGATAACAGATATCGCTTTACAGCATGCCGGAATACAAGACTGCAATGAGCACGTGTTAAATAGTTTTAGAAAGTATAGA
The DNA here is from genome assembly GCF_038396675.1 of Hydra vulgaris. Taxonomy (NCBI): domain Eukaryota; kingdom Metazoa; phylum Cnidaria; class Hydrozoa; order Anthoathecata; family Hydridae; genus Hydra; species Hydra vulgaris. Next base: position 11,689,311 of record NC_088924.1, on the reverse strand, counting down.
CGACAGCTCCGAAGAAAAAACTTCTGCAAGACTACAACAGGTATGCTGTCCGGACCACAAGCTATAGAAGAGTCGAAGCAGGAAATCACTTTAGATACAGAAGCTTAAGTAATAAAAATATCAAGCAATGGATCAACTTGCTTGTCGGCAAAATCAGGTAAAACGCAACTAGTGGAATAAAGAGATGATACTGATAAAAAGTTCTTAGCAAACAATTTAGCTATTTTTTAAACATTTTTGCTTCTAACAAAGCTCCAAGCAACCACTGATTAAAGTTGGAAGTCACTGGAAAAGAATGCCTTTGTCTTAAGGTGAGGTGACAAAATCTGAACCGTACAAGAGAGGTGAAATAAAAGATTTGCCTTATTATTGATACTGTTAAAGATTCTTCAGAAGTCACAAGAGCTTAATTTTTGAGATGAAATACGAGATTTCATGACCTGAGAATAGCGGGCTTTGGTGTTAGACAAAACCTTTGTTGCGGGTAGTAGTAACAGTATCGAAAACAGCCAAACTGATTAATCTCGAAAAGGGACTTTCCAGAATAACATCGAAATAGAGAATAACATCGAAATTGTAAAAAAAGGAATTTTATTGAAAATCCGAAAAACAGAATAATCTCGAAATTTTAAAAAAAGGAATAATATCAAAAAGGGACTTTTCGGAATAATATCAAAAAAGAGAATACATCGAAATTGTTTAAAAAGAAATAGTATCGAAAATCCGAAAAGCAGAATAATCTCAAAATAGCTCAAAAGAGAACAATATCGAAAAGGGACTTACCGGAATAACATCGAAATTGTGAAAAAAGGAACACTATCCAAAATTCAAAAAACGGAATTAGATCGAAGTTGTGAAAAAAAGAATAATATCGAAAAGGGACTTTCCGGAATAATGTCGAAATTGTGAAAAAAGGAATAAAATCAAAAAGGTACTTCCAGAATAATATCGAAAATGTGAAACAAGGAATAGGTTCAAAAATTCCAAAAGCAGAATATATAGAAGGCCAGTTTTTTGCGGTTTTGAATTAAAGTGCAGTAATTATACTGTATAATAGTATAATTTATACAATATAAACTAAAAGCTCTATTAGTAGAACTTTTAGTTTATATTGAATAAATTATATTTAAAAATATCGAATGTTGTGTTGTTGGCTATTTATAAAACGATTTAAATCAAAATGTTTTGATTTTATTTACATTTAATGTCAACAAACCATAAAAAGTTACAAAGTTTTTAGTCAAAATCAATAAAGAACCATAAAAAGTTTAAAGAATAAATTTATTTGTAAATATGCAAAACTATATACCAACTAATTTATCTGTTATATGTGCAAAAAATTTCAAGAAAAAAATACTTTAAAACAAGGAGAGCAGGATAAAAGATCCTGCCTAATAAAACGATTTAAAAAGCTAATTAGAAAAATCCTGATTAAGAAAACAAGAAGAGCATGCTAAAAGATCCTTTTTAATAACAGATTATAAATAATACCCACTCTACCTCCAAATGCCATAGAAAAATTACTATTACATGTAGTCATCTGGTCATTCTGTTCCAGAATGTTTAACATTGTAAATACTAAAAAAATATTGAGCACACAATTTTTAATACATTACTGGTATAGTATGTAGCTACCAGATGTTAAAAAATAATTATCATATTGTATTTTACAAGATGTTAATTAATAAAATTTCCATACCAGAAGTTGTTGAGTTTATTATACAAGTTGCTGAGAGCTTAAATAAAAATATTTTACAAGTTGTCTATTATCTTTACTCTTAAATAAGTTTCCTATTGAAAAGTGACTTAGTATAAAAAGTTTCTTAAGATTATCTCCTACTACTAGTTTTTTATTAAAAAAAAAAAAAAAGTGTGATCAAAAAATCATGTTAATCATTAAAATGAGTTTTCGATCTCATTCCGTTTTAATTGTTTTCGACATTATTCAGAAAATCACATTTTCGATGTTAATCATTAAAGCGAGTTTTCGATATTATTCCTTTTTTATTGTTTTCGATATTGTTCCACATTTGTGAATTTCGATATAAAAACTTTTCGATATTAAACTGAAAATCATATTTTCGACGTTAATCATTAAAATGAGTTTTCGATCTTATTCCGTTTTTATTGATTTCGATATTGTTCTGCATTTGTAAATTTCGATATAAAAACTTTTCGATATTAATCTGAAAATCACATTTTCGATCTTAATCATTAAAATAGGTTCGGTCAGTTATTTTTCAATATTAATCATTTTTTTCAATCAGTTAATTTTCGATACTTTTCCGCTTTCCCCTTTTTACAATGTTTTTTAGAAATAGTAAATAGACGTCTGTTTTCTGAAGAATTGTTTTGCTGATAGATATGATTTCAATTGGAAATTGCAGCAGCACATTGTGAGGTAAACCATGGAGAAGAGTGAAGTTTGACTTGAACTTTTTGAGAGGGAATAAAAGATTCCATGCCAGCCTGAATACAAAAAGTTATGTAAGAAGCATATTTATCACCAGGAAGACGAAAGATTTTTACCCAAGGGTTATCACGAAGAAAATCACGGAAAGAGTCCCAGTCAGCTTTAAGGTAGTTGTAAGAGGTACAATGATAAGAAATTCTGATGATGAAGAAGAATGACATAATAGTTTTAGGGAGATCAAACCGTGATCAGAAACACCTAAGGGTGAATGTGGAGAAGCTGAGCACTGACTAGGATCAGAAACAAGACATAAGTCAAGTAGAGAAAATAAATGATTCGGGTTGTCTGGAAAACGGATTGACTATTTGAGTTAGAGATTGAGGAGGGCAAAAGTTGTTGGTCAACAACAGACAAAGTGTCAGAGTCACTGACACTATGTCTGTTGTTGAGTCACTGACACTATATTTTTTAATTTCTATTTAAGTTTTACTAATTCGCCTTAACTACCTTAAGTACACGAAAGAGTTTCATTAAAGTACAATGATGTATCATTTTTTTCTTTTACTTTAATTATTTATATTTGTCAGCAACTATTTACAATTCAAGGTGATCTTCGTCATATAAAATATTTAAAAGTATTAAATACAAATATATTTTATCATGTATATTATAAAATCTTTTCACCAGTAAACTTTATTAAATAAAAAGAGGATAAAAGTGTATTGTTAGAAAAAAACCAAGTAAAGAGTTTTGATTGGCAATAAGTTCAATTATGTTCTTTTTGAATTTTTGAGCGGTATTGGCTTTTCTAAGTTTACGACTCAGGCTTGTAAAATGGTTCCATTGGATAAGACTTATCCCCACGATAAGAAATGGAGAACCTTGTAAGTTTTAATCTATGGAAAGTTTTTACAAATCTTCCTGTAGATTGAGTATTGTATCAGTTTAATGTTTTTGGAAATATATTTTTGAAAACCTTTGAAGTTTTTTAGTAGTAAATATTGATGAATGCAAAATATAACTGAGCAGTGTGACCATGACCATGACGTGTGAGTAGTGTGTGAGTAGTGTGAATTTGTCTAAGATTTGACGGGTTTTATATAAAATACCAATATTTCTTAAAAATTTATTTCGAATATTTCGAATATGATCTCTCCAGGATAGAGATAAGCCGGGTAGCTCAGGACGGCGGGTAACTCTGGGCACTTGATGTACTGCTTAAACTAAAGAAGCTATGCATTTTTAAATACTATAAATTCATCATTTGAGTGAAAATATGGCATATGCAAAATAGGGGTGTTCAAAAAAATAAAATTTTCAAAACGCGAATACACAAGAAGCCAAATTTAGAACAAATATACAAAAAATACGATTACAAAAAAAAAATTCCAAATGTTTGACATTTACCTTGTGCTCAAGCGACAAAGTAACCCGAAAAATGCTCCAAATTGTTCTTAAATTATTTGGCTTTGAGCGCAAGGTAAATCTCAATATTTTGTAAAATTTTTTTTCTAATGTGATTATAATGGTCTAAAGTTTTTTTTTAGGTTGTAGTGTATCCTAGTTTTTTCATAATTGTTGTTTAAATTAAAAAAAGATTTTGCAAAAAAATATTTTTGCACAAATGCGCAAAAAAAATGTTGTTTTTTTGCATGAATTATGCGAAATCTTTTTTTAAATTTAAACAACAGTTATGTAAAAACCAGGATACACAACAATCTAAAAAAAAATTTGGACCATTATGATCACATTAGAAAAAAGTTTTTAGAAAATATTGAGATTTACCTTGCACTCAAAGCCAAATAATTTAGGAACAATTTGGGGCATTTTTTCGGGTTCTTTTGCCACTTGAGCACAAGGTAATTTTTAATATGCCGAAGCGATTGGCTGAGAGTGTAAGATATTGTTTCCCACCACCAGAAGAGCAACATATCATCATATTTGATTCAAATAATAATATATCTAATTTTTATGTTAACTAATAACTTTTTATTGATTAAAGATGCATTTTTATTTACAATATTTATTAAAATAATTCGTTTAATACTTTAATTTATTGGTTTTAAAATTAGTATTTATGAATGACGTATGTTGAGGTGGTATTGGACATACGTTTGGAAGGTGTTTCCGGACAACTTAATCCATTTATATCCTAAAAATAAAAAACTTTTTTTATATGAATAATAATAATTTAGTATAATGCACAAACCCATAATTGTAATTCATTTAATTCCAATAAAAAGACCTAAGGTTAGAAAAAAAAGTGCTTGTTTTCATTAGTAAAAAGCTAATGTTTATATTTTTAACTGATAAAATTTTATTTCTCATTCCTTATATATCAGTGTTGATTTTTAAAGACAATTTTTTTAATGTGTTGAGAACATTCTAATGCTAATTAGTTATATATCATATTTGTGTGACAAGGGTAAAAAAGAGGTAAAACCATGGTTAAACTATGTGTCCGGGGCTACCCTCCAATTTTGAAACATGCCTTTTTCTAAACATTCTTCCTTTTATGTTTTGTATATTAAGGTACACAGTAATTATTTTTTTGTTTCTAATTCAATAGATAAATGCTCATACTTTTAAAAAAGTCTTCTGACACTGCTTTTGTTCAATATATGTGTACAATCTATTTAAGTGTCCGGGGCTACCTGACTTTCCTCTTAGTTTTCATTTAAAATTAAAAAACACCAAGTTTTTCTGTAAAAGAGCGCTCAGTTTTGATGTCATTTATATATAGCATTGGTAAGAATCTAGGAATATATTGAAACTTTCGATTAGAATGGAATAAAGAAAACTTAGTTTTATCAGTATTTAAAGATTGGCTGTTAGTGTTAAGTTAGTTTGATATAAGTTCGAGTTCTTTGTTTGCTGTTTGAAATAGAGAAATAATGTTAATGTGAGAATAAAATAAGGTGACGTTGTCTGCAAATATGATAGTAGACATAGTATTTAATGCTCTATTTAGATCGTTGAAATATATTAAAAACAGTAAAGGATCGAAGATGTGGAATCCCACATAATATTTTAAGTTTTTTTTGTCTGAAAACCGTCGTTTAGAGATATAAACTGTTTATGATCAGTTGAGTAATTGGTAAACCATTTATGTTATTCGTGGCATACTTCATGATATTTTTGTTTTTTCGGTAAAATTTGATGATTAACGTTGTCAAATGCTTTTGAAAAGTCTAGGAATGTATCTAAAGTGAATTTATTATAAGAAGATGCTCATAACTTCAACTAATTGTATAAGTGCATGCTCCATAGAGTAATTTGATCAAAAACTATTCTGGTTATAATAGAGATTGTTTTCATTCAAAAATGAAATTAGTCTATTATACTTGATACGCTCGAGGATTTTTGAAACAGGTAACACGAATAAAGGTCAATAATTTGTAACCAGACCTTCATCTCCTGTTTTAAAAATGGATGTAATCATTGCAACTTTTAGTTTATCTGGAAAAACACCTGTTTTAAGCGATTTGTTGAAAATACATAGCAACCATTGATTAAATTGGCTGAAATAAAATCATAGCCAGTTGTAGTGGCCGAATCATCAAGTTGTTGTAGCTGAATCATCAAGTTCTTCACAAGTAAGTTTTTAAATGCTAAGATTTTATCAGACTTCATTAGATAGTTCGAAAAATGTGCAGGAGTGTATTTAATTTTACTGGCTAAGTTTGGACCTGTATTGATGAAAAACTCGTTAAATTTTGTTGCCACCGATTTTACATCAGAAATCTGTGTGCCGTCTTAAAATAACTTTCAAAATAAACTTAGTTTATAACAGTTTCAAAAAGATTACCAGAACACCGTGAAAAAAAGTTAACGATTTACAGACTTATTAAGTTTATTTATTAAGATAAAACGGGGGAGAAACAAGTTAGAAGCGATTGTCTAATAGAAATAAACACTAAAGAGAACATATGCTGATTTTTAAAAAATATTTCAACCATAGCAGTAGGAAAAAAAACAATATAAGACCAATAATAACCTTAAAGCATACTCTTCAGAAAATGTATTAGCCTTTAAAATTTTGAGGATGCCATAGACTGTAAATAGACCAAAATAAATTGCTAGAAAAAAAATCTTAATAACCAAATTAAAAATTTTTGAAAATATGTTTATTGACTTTTTTTATTTGCATTTAAAATCTATTTTTTGTTCTACCTTTTCTATATCACTTTTTATAAAACTTAAAAAAAAAGTTTTTTTTGTTAATTTGACTAGGAGATGCAATGCGTGCAAGTTCTACAAAAACTGTCCTCTAAAACATGAGCAACCAAGTTCACTATCCTTCAAAACATAAGCAACCAAGTTCACTGTCCTCCAAAACATAACCAACCACGTTCACTGTCCTCCAAAACATAACCAACCATGTTCATTGTCATCCGAATCATAAGCAAACAAATAAAAAAAGTTTTTCAACTTTAACTACTGATTACAGCTTTTTTTTTAACTACTCATTAAACGGAATAATTAATATTAAACGGAATAATTAGTATTAAACGGAATAATTAATATTAAACGGAATAATATTGTTAATATTACATATTTAAAATAATATTTGTACATAATACGACGATCTGAAAAGAATTTAACGTTTTGTTTTGCATGTACTAGTATTCTAATGTAAAAATGTCTTTTAAAACATTGCAGCTACTAAAAAATGAAACTAAAATCAATAATAAATGGCATATTCTTTACTTTTTAGTATCATGACACATCTTTTCAGCATAGACTCGATGAGTCTACAAACTTTTTCTTGTATTATCTCATTTCACGTTGCTCCAATAGCTTTACATAACTTATCGACGTTTTTGGAAGGAGGTATAATGCGAGGAAACTTTACGACAAATAAGTATATGAATATATTTATAGCAAGATGCTGCTGCGTAGTATAATACAGTGTTTTTTTTTTTTGCTGTCGTTGTTTTGTTTTTTTATTAGTATATATTTTGCTGTTTATAAACTTAAATTTACAGTTATTTAAGATTTACAGTTGAGTTTCTCGTAGTACATAACAATTTAATAATTTAATAACTTATATATTAAAAGATAAATATATCATTAGTTACTACATTAGTTACTAAGATTTAGAAATAATTTAGTTGAATAAATTATAATAAATTAAACAATTTTTTACGTTTTTTTTTTTTTTTTTGCAAGATTAAAAATGTGTTTTTTTGCTTTAAGCTTAAACGAGTTTAATCATTTTACCATACTTTTTCTTTTTGAAAACAATTCCATAACTAAAGACCTTGAAATGCTATTGATTACTGGTCCAACACAAAAAACATCAATTTGTTGCTTTAGTGCCCTAGATCACCAGATCTTATCCCTACCGAATATATTTGGTTAGAATTTGCAAGACTTAAATGAGTCGAAAAATTTTTTATTTTTCTAAAAATTTCCATGATGAATAAATTAATTATTACATTATTATATTATTAGTTTAATATTAACAGTATTATGTTTATAATATCTATAAAATGCAAACGGAAATAATTTAATTTATATACTTTAGAATATGTTCTTATTAAATTTCTTTCTATAGGAAGAAAATTATTAAAGACGTTTTTTTATTCTTGAGTCTTATTATCAAACACCAAAGGAGTATGATGACTAGACTCTAGAATTCAAAGTTTCTACATATCAAGTATTATAAATATCGAGAGTTGTTAACTATTCTAGTTCAATTAATAGTATTAATTATTGTTAACATTAATTGCTTTTAACATAAATGGTTTTTCTTTAAAAATAAAAAAATTAATTTAATTTGTTTTCCGCATTTTTTTTAATTAAAGAAGAAACAGATCAAGGCAGATTAAAATTGATACCTCAAACTTATGTGCATACCTGTATATAATCATAAAGTACAATAAGTTTACACAAGTTTGAAAAACTCCTAAAAGTTAAATGCAAAAACAAAATATAAACAAATAATTTTATGAAAATAGTTGATCATATATAAAAAAAAAATACAAATGTTTAATCTTCGATTCTAAACCTATCAAATAAAAATACTCTGTGGTTTGTTATATCTTTTAAAATTTTAACGTTGACGTTAAATTTTTTCGTCGAGATTTTTGCTAATAAGCTTTATTTTAAGCTGCTTTGATGAACATATATCTTGGACCAGAGTCGTGAATGATTAAAAAAAAACTACAAAACTACTATGCAGTTTATAAATATATCTTCTAAAATTTTGACGTCGAAGATTCGTTGTTTCCACGCCTTACTTTATACTGCTCAGTTGAATTTATAACTTGAGCCGGGGAGCTAAACGTTTTTAAAAAGTTTTTTTTCGTTTTATTATTATTACCTCTCAATGTTTCGTCTGGGTTGTATAAAGAAATTTTTTCTGAATTTACACCAAAATGTTCGTTGAGTAAAGGATTGCCCATTGTGCGATCATGGATCAAGCCACTTATATTTTCTTGAGAAATTTTAGGTTTTGTACTCATATTTCTTTGCGAAGGGGTGCTCTGTTCGTTAAGAAGATGAATTCGATATACTTTTGGGGGTATTCGGCCAAAAAGAATGTTTGAGTCTATTTTTCTTTCTACAGTATGAAATTGAAAGTAATCTCTAAAAGCCTTCCAAACCTTTTCACATGACTTTGAATCATTAAAATGATACTTGTGTTTGTTTTTCTGGTTGTCTCTTATTATCCGAAACCATAAGGTTTTATTAATCCAACCAATATTCCAAACCTCTATCCAGCGGAATATTTCTACCTTTACATTGTTTTGATAAACGCCGATTCCCAAGGGACCTAATGAAAGTAATAGATCACGAAGAGTTGGTTGAGCATCATATTGCACGGGATATATTTCTTGATTGTAATACGCTTTCTGAAGTGCAATATCAAGAAACTTCATTTCACTTGTTGGTGCATTAATACCCTTTAATCCTTTATAAATCTAAATAAAAAAAATTTATTTGTTAATTTATATGGATTATGCTTGGCATAATATTAATCGTAAACACAAACTATCCAAAAGTTTTACTAAAGTAAGGGGTCGTTCAGAAATTACGCCACGCTAGAAGGGAGGAGAGGGGGCTGTTGGTTTTTTAACGACTTGTACAAAACTTGCTTCTTAAGTGTTACGATTTTGTGACGAGGTGGGGGGAGGGGGTGTCAAAAACGGTCGAAAATTGCGTGACATAATTTATGGACGACCTCTAAGTCAATGTAACAAAGATGGCTTTAATTGCGTTCAAAGTTAATACAACGCAGCGTGGGGTGAAAGGAGGATGTATGAGGGAGATGGCTTTATTTTTGTATAAATTTTATCTTAATAATCTTTATTCTATTTATTTGAATTTTCATGCAATGTTATGCCAACTTATTTGAATTTTTCTATACAATGTTTTTATCCGAAGATATTGTTGGTTTAGCATAAGAACAGCCATAAACAGTCATAATCTAATAATCCAAAGTAGCATCCGTTATTGACCAACATTTTTGCGTACAGAACTACTACTCAAGCGCTAAATTATCTCATTGGATTAAACAATCTTATTGGATTAGTTATACAACCGATTAAGATACCAGAAATATATTGAACAATGAATTTTTACTACTGCTCTGTCGGACAAACAAGCCGAGTGTTCTTAGAAATAGACAACACCAAAAAATGTACATGATTAAAGGGTATACATACTAAATAAATGTAGGAAGACATTTTTTGCATACTTTTTTTATCGTGCTTTTAAAATTAGATGAATCATTTTATGTTTTTTTTTACTGAAAATTTATTAAAAATACAATGAAGATGTAGTTTATGAAACTTAAATTATAGAGTTCATACATTTGGTGCGCACCATAGTGTATATGCTCTACATCTCACACTTATAAGAAGTATTCATAACTTCAGTTAGCTATCACATAAAATGTTGTTTATGGTTTTTTGTAATAATAATCCTCAATCATATAATTATAATGGTAATCCTTAATTATCTATATAAAATGTTTTGAAATTTCGCGCAACGCAACTTCTCTTTTCAAGCCAATCCTTCCATTATAAAAAATAAAAGAGATAAAACTAATGCACTTTAAATCAAAAAAGAATCCATTAAAGTTAAAAATACCTTTATAACATTTTGCTGCATATATGTAGAATTTCCCAAAATGTTTTCAAAAAAGTTGAAGTATTTTGTTTCTCCATTAAAATCACCTTTAAAAATACAAGTTATGATAATATCTAATATATACCATGTACTGTATATATAACATATGTAATAATATATAATTTTGATTTAACAGTAACAACAATACGTCTATGAAGTTAACATTTTTCTATCTTTTTATGCAAAACAAAATAGTTTAACCTCCTTCAGCTTGAAGTATATAAGCTAACATTGTTGATCGTTCATCTTCGGAACAGATAACCCTTCCATTCAGGACCTCTCTTCGTAACTGCAAATAAACCATGTATATAGTAATATCTTCTTCTAGTAATGCAAAGTCGCTCGGATAGTACCTGACCCCGAAATATAGATGGTAGGGTGGATCTGTCAGCTTTACAATTTGTGACCAAACACGGTTATTGTTTTTTAACCATAATTTTTTGTCTGTGTTCATGTCATATAAATAAATACCAAAATAATCTTTTTCGATTAAATTCAGTTTTTCAAATATACTTTCGAGGATTTTATTTGCTTTTGTAGATTTAAGTATTGAAATAGAATATTCTGATCCATCTAAAAGTTCAATTTGCACTGTTTTAAAGCTCATTTTAATTTGTTAAAAAAAGAATTAAAAAAAAAAAGTCAAAGTATTGCTTTTACTTTTTCTTGAAATTTAGTTTTTTTTTCTTCTTAAAATAACTATGTATAGCTCATTAAACATTTATTGCTTCACTCTTCACACCATTAAAAAGCGTTTGATTGGGTTTGAATAACTGTGAATGATTAATTTAACACCACTGTCGTTTGCGGCAACCATAAAAAGCCCAATGTTTAGTAGCTGGTATGTTATATATACCTAATTAGAGCAAGAGCTAATTAGAAATTAAAAGACTCAGTCTTCATAGAAAAAAAAAAAAAGAAAAACATTACAAAAAGACAAACCGAACAATGAAAAAATTTGTGATTGTGTATAAAATAAGCAGATAAAAAGTGCATATACAGTTAATATTTAAAAAAATATTATATTAATAGTTATATTAGTAATTCATGCAAAATTGAGTTCTGTTGTCATAAATATTTATAAAACAATTTTAAGAATAGTCGCAGTATTAAAAAAGGAGGATTTTTTATAAAAGTTTTTACAACTACTCAACGCCGTTAATGCATGTTCTGGAAAATACACGAATTTTGCGTTTTTATAAAAAGGTTATGTTTGACTGCATTTTTTTAGCCCAAATAATTTATTTTTTTTAATTATTTTTTTTTCCCCGAGCGCTTTAATTTGTCTAAAATCAAACAAAGTTAACTTTTTTTTAAATTACTAAAGTTTAGATATAAAATTTTTCTTTATGGTTGATGAACCATATTTTGGTATAAAATGGTGCTGCGCTCAATGAAGATAAAACATTAAATTTAGAAAACAACTTTTTCAAACAAGTTTTAAGTTATATGTTTAATTTCTAACCAGTCATATGTCTGCAAACATATTAAAGGTCGAAAAAAATTAGTTATTTCAAGTTTAAAATCTGTTTTTTCCATTTTATATGAAAGTTTTTATTAATTTGAGTGTGAAGAACACACAAATTGACATACGACCAGTTAGACTTTTAAAGTTAAACCTCTTAATGTTTATTTCAAAGTCTAAGCTCAAAATTTAAACATTACTGTGATATGAGCCACCCCTATTTTATAATGCCATAAAAATATTTTACTAAAATTCCGGTCTTTAAATTACCATAGATTAATGTAAACATGTAAAATAGCGGGCAGAATATAAATTTACTTAACCAAATTTAGAATACAAGTAAGCAACAGATTTATAATAAAATTAACTCAATTTTTTGTTATGTCAGAGCTGTCAATTGCTGATCTTTTAACTTGCGGTTTCTCTAAAGTTGCAGTATATATAGCTTTAACTGAAAAACATAGAATCAAACATTTAGTAAATGAAAATTATAAAGTTTTTAGATCAAGAGTGCTAAATCATCAATACAAAATTTATATTGAAAAAAATCCTACATTTCACTTTAGCTATGAACAAATAAAAAGAAAAGGCCGGGTTATTGTTAAACTTTTAAAAAACCTGGGAAGACCAGGTCAAAATTGTCTTTGAAAAATATTTTGCTTACCTTTTCCAAAGAAAGATTTAATAATTTAGGAAGCTCAAAAATGCTTCATAGCCTTTTTAACTGTCAAGGATGAATAGCTAACAAAAGATTAAAATTAGTGTTAGAAATATTTCCTGCCAAATGTAAAAGGTTCAAATATAAAGAAGAAAAAAGAGGAATGTATAGGCAGAAAAAACTTTCAATCGCAACTCATAAAGCACTGAACAAACTAGAGCAGGATTTTAATAAAACATTTTCCACCACATTCACAAAGGCTATGAAAATCAATATACCTAATCCACAAAATAAAAAACACAGATATGATGCAAATAAAATAAAAAATGATATTGAAAATCAATGAAAAGAAACCTCAACAGATAGGTATTTATATACGAAAGCTCAGCAGATAAGTATTCATAAACACCTGAGTATTTAGATCTATACATAATAAATATTGTTTGTACATACTGTATATACTACACAAGTGTGTATGTGCTTGCTGCACCAGAGAGAGAGAGAGAGAGAGAGAGAGAGAGAGAGAGAGAGAGAGAGAGAGAGAGAGAGAGAGAGAGAGAGAGAGAATGTACTCTCTCTCACTTTGTTTTACATGTATAATATATGTAAATAACACAAAGTATAATAAAAAATTAACTTTTTTACGGCATTTGGTGTTCCTGTATCATTAAGCAATAGAGATAAGCTCCGCCTAACCCATAGTTTTGAAACACAAAAAAATGCGAAAAAAAGAAGAATATTAAAACTATCAGCTATAAAAAATGTAAGTCAAGTACAAGCAAATGAGTTGGTTAAAAAAAGAATAGTATAACATCAAAACAGATTTGAATTAAGTCAATATTTATAATTACAATGCGTCATTATGTTAAATTTAGGACTGGCATAAGTCATTAGTTCATCCAGTTATCCCTGGGTGAAGTAGTATGTAGGGATTTTTCTACATAAACCAAATAAAGAATCTAATAAAACCTAATAAATATCAAATAGAGGAAAATTTAACTTACACCATTATAGTTCTTACCAGCTCAAATGATCATTAATTATAAATGATGTATGAATTTTTTATAATTTGGACATTTAATTAATGTGTATTAATTAAATGCAACAGATGGCCTTGGTATTATAATTTCAAGTTGTATATTTCAATATATATATATATATATATATATATATAATATATATATATATATATATATATATATATACATACATATATTCATACACACATACTTTAAAACTCTATTCACATCTAGAAGGAACCTACGAGATGTGGAAACACTCACAGAGCTCGTTTAACAATCCATATGACAAATGTGTTCTAAGTACAGAGAAGTACTAGCCATTCCTTATGTAGTTATGTTATATACCTTCTAGCATACTACAGAGAAGGATTAAGGATTGAAAGGTGCATATAGTGAGGCTTATACAAAGTTTTTTTTTTTCTACCACTAATTTAGGGAGAGAAAAAAGCAAAAAACCCTGTCGGTTCTGTTGAGAAATATTCCTGGAAACAAGTTGAGTGTTTGGATGTAATTTCATCCTACCCTAATGGTTTTAAAATAAACTTTTCTGAACTAGCACGTAAATTTTCTGTGACAAACAAAAAAGGTAATGGTTTTAAATGTCTGCGATATAGTATATTTACAAAAATAATAAACCAATAATAAATGTATTATGCTAATAAACTAGTTTTACCATTTTAACAGTAATAAGTACCAATAAAAAACAAGAATTTTAAACAAAATAATTTTTAGGTATTACACCCGCAAACAGAGGCCAAGTACTGAAAAGACTTTTAGAATCTATGAACTGTGATCTAAAAAGACTAAATCTAAAAAGAAAAATGTCAGACAATACATACCCTGATGGCACTAATATTATTAAAATACAGTATAGAAGAAAAAAACGGAGATATTTATTACCTTACCTTCACTTATCATTAATAAGTTAAACTTTTCAAATTTTATTAATCATTCATGTTTAAACTAATTCATAGGTTAAACATGCCATACATCAGAGATATATCTTTGCCATGCAAACCAACTAATAAAAAAATAAAGCAGCAACTCAAAAAAAAATAGACGATGGAACATATAATTCAGGGGAAAAGATTGTACCCCAAAGATATGAAAAAGTATTTATATCATCTGAAAATCAATTGTTGATGCTCTTGAATTCAGGAATATAAAGATGAATATGACACCCTAACTAAAAAAGAGCTGATAAATATACTTAAAACTTATGAAATAACAAGGAATTTAATGTTTTGGTATGATTGCTCCAGTATATCTAATCACACTCACTTTCTTGTTACTGTTAGCGTAATGTATGATACAGCCATATTTTTAAGTAGCTTTGAATATAAACAAAAGTATGGAGAGAATATAAATGTTCAATCAGAAGTCAAAAAGCCTTATTTATACATACTTGGTAGATGTCCTTCCAATGACCAGCAACTTTTGTATAGCGATGACAGGATTAATGACATTTTGCAATTGAGCGATCCCTTAGAATTCAAAGGAACACCTATTTTAGATGTTGCACGAATATTCAAAGGTGACAATCCAGCAGCACAACTGGAAGCTGGTCATCAGAAGGGTGGTAATTATTTTTGTTGGGCATGCAACATGCATGCAGATCTTTCTAATAATATATCTATATCACTAAGCTTCCCATACACTTCCTTAAAAAATCGTATAGACCATATAAATGCAAGTAACACCTCACAGCTGGCAGTAAACCAAGGAAAAACAAAATTATATTCATGTCTAAAAAAAAATCAGATTGAACGAGAACTTTATGAAAGAAATATTCAATTTCCATTAAATACATCTGTCAAAAAATTAAAGGAGCTATTGGCAAATGAAATGCATGGAGTGCAAGGATTGCCTGCCCTTCTTTTTAAAAAACCAGGTTTTTCTTTAACACAACTAAATCTTTTATACTATAAAATCTTAAATAATGAACCAATGCATGATATTTCAAACCATATTAAAAATATATTTGATGAATTGCCATATTTAGTAGAAAAAAAAATTTAAAAAAAATTGTAGAAAATATAATTAAAAGCTCTTTCAATGGCATTGAAGCAAAAAATGCTGCCAACTATTGAAAAAGTTTATTAATAGTTACTAACTGTTCCTAGAACATTACAAGGTTGGTCACTTTGTTTTTAAATTTTTACTAACTTGAAATACAAAACATCCTTTATATGCCAGAAGAATCTAGATCAACACACAGTATTCTTCGTTTAATAAATACCACATTTGTGCATGCAATAATTATAAAAGAACATTTAGAAGCAAATCTAAAAAATAGCAGGCGAAAATTCTTTGGTGCATACTATCACTCAATCACATCCCATGCTCCACTACAGTATAGATTGTTTGCAGGTCGTACGTCTAATGTGGAAAAAGAAGAAGCAATGTTTCAAAATTTGAAACTGTCTACAAAAACATCTTCTAATCATCATTCAGATAATGTTATTTTTAATGCAATAATCCGCAACCAAGCAAAAAAATATTTAAAGGAAGGAAAAAAGTTATGTGATGGCGTTTCAATACTTCACAAATTCTACCAACCATTACATAGTCTATTTAATGACACAAAAATATCATTTACTTGGATTGAAAAGAATAGCAATGAATATCAAAAACTTTTAGAAAAATCAGCTGACTATTTAGTAGAAGGCATTAATGTATGGTGGAAAGAAGTTGAAGATGGAGTAGTATTCTTTGATATAAACTACCCCAATAATTCGAAAAAAACATTTTCCCATTTTCGTTCCTCCTCAATGCAACAACAGTCAGAGTACTTAGAAAAATGCTGAAAACATTGTTTGGAAAACAAACACAAAATTCCTGCTTATAAAATCACAGTTAATGCATATGTTTTTTATTTAGACACACTTCAATATTTTCATATTTTTAACACTGGAAATATATCTAGAAATAGTATTATACCACTAGATATAATTTTGATTTAATAATATCAAAGTTTTTCAAATTAGTATTAAAAACAGTTATATAAATAATACTATTATTCTTAATGACAACATCTAATGTTATTATTATTTTATTATAAAAGAACTTAAATATTATAAAAAATATGTTTATAATGTGTTTACAACATTACCATTATGTAGTACATAGCCATTGTATGTACAGTCAAGTACACAATCATTTTGCCATAATTTTAGCAGTATGCATACCATATTATGCATAATAACGTTATTATATAATATATAATAACGTTATTATAGTTATAACTAGTAGTTATAACTACACATATAATATTTGTATATATATATATATATATATATATATATATATATATATATATATATATATATATATATATATATATATATATATATATATATATATATATATATATATATATATATATATATATATATATATATATACATATATATAGTATTATCATGTATATGTGATGATATATAGTATATACATATGTATATATGATATATAGCATTATTTAATAACATTATTAATTTTAAATTATATTAGGATTATTATATTATATAAGGATTTATTATTGTTATCAAAAATGAATTTTTATTCATGATATAAAAAAATATATTACTTCTAATAATTAAGTAAAGTTAAACAAAAAATATATATATATTCAACAAAATATTGCGTTTCTTTACTACATATTTTTTTACTACATCGCAAAAGATATGTTAAGTTTTAAACAATATCTTAACAAATGTTGCAGACCGGAAAAAAAGTATGTTTGTTATCACCGAGAACAAACAAGACAAAAAAGTTCGAGAACTTGCATTAACGGCGTTGAGTAGGTTTTTACTTCTTGTCGTTAATTTAGAATTAGTACGGTTTATTTAGAAAATTTATATATATATATATATATATATATATATATATATATATATATATATATATATATATATATATATATATATATATCCTCAACTCACTCCTTTTTATGATTTACAAATGTTTATTTAGCGAATGTACAAACTCAGTCTTTATGGCCAATGATGGAATAGGCTAGGATCGACAAAGAGATACTTATTGTATAAAGAACCTTTATCAATTTACAGACGTTGCACAATGAGTCCAAATCGTAAAAATATGACCGAAAGTCAATTTTAAAAAGTACTTCAATGTTATTAATTTTTTATAACTTAGAAAGTATATTCACCTAATTACTGAAAACATGTTATGCAAAGTTTACGATTTTTACTAGTTTCCCGGGTAACATTTAGCGTTAAATAATTAAAAAAAATTTCGAGAACATTTCAAGAATTTTAATAATTTCTTAAAGTTAGTTTTGGCATCGTTATACAACATTAATAACATTTTTTAATTTTATTTTTTACTGATCTTAATGTACTGTTATAATAAACTTTTACTGATGTTAATGTACTGTTATAATAAAATTAATAAAAAGTAAAAACTCAATTTTGTAGTTTTCGATTTTCTTTTTTTAAAAAGAGATTAAAGTTTTCAAAATGTGTATTTTTATGGTCACAAAAACCGAAAAACTTTTAATGTTCACTTTTCACCCCTACTGAGTCCACCATTAGCGATGGGGTGACATCGCTAATGGTGGACGCTTTTTTCTGACGGATAAAAATAACTTTTTTAAAGAGGAAAAAATTAAAAAGGGAAAAGAAAACATTAATAAATTAAACGAAAAACAATATCAACTAAAAATTAGAATAGATATTTTAAACGAAGAAAAGAAAAAGAAATATCTGAAAAAAAATAAGCAAAGAAGTATTGGAAATATCACTTATCGTGCACTTAATAACACTTATCACGATAAGTATCACTTATCGTGCAGCTCATCTCTGGAACACAATTATTTTGCCTAACTTCGGCTTACCCCTAACTTATTCTGTTTTTAAAATTGAATCAAAAGATCTCCATTCTCTCTATTGAAAATGTCTTTAAATATTTTTTATTTGTCTTATGATATATAATAATTTTGAAACGTATGTTCAATCTTTGTTTTATACTTGTTGACAATTTGTTTCTATTTATCTAAGTGCTATTTCAATATTTTTATGTTAATTTTTTACGTTCTCTTATTGTAAAAAGGCGTTTTTATAATACTTTACGTACTCTGTTTTGTAAAAGGCTTCTGACGATAAGATCATTTGATCCTCTTTTAGAAGCCTTATTTGTATTTGAAAAAAATATGTAATTTATATATATTACGTCAAATGTAAACAAAAACTTACAAAAAAAAAATAAATAAATAAAAAAAACTTTTTAAAAATAGCTTTCTATTCAATCGACTAAAAAGTAGAAAAATAACTTTTTTCTGTTTCTGGTAGTCGTGGAAATCATGTACTTAGTAATAATCACTTTTGTAAAGCCAATACTGGAAGACATTGAAGGCAATTCATGTACGTATGTAAACAAACAAACTCATCGAAGTAAAGGAGTAGAAAGTTTGGCGCCTTTAGCTTTATGTACACTTAAAACGAATTTGATTTTGAAAGCATCTGACTTAAAAGGCGCCAAACTTTCTATTCCTTTACTTCGATGAGTTTGTTTGTTTACATACGTACATGAATTGCCTTCAATGTCTTCCAGTATTGGCTTTACAAAAGTGATTATTACTAAGTACATGATTTCCACGAGTACCAGAAACAGAAAAAAGTTATTTTCTACTTTTTAGTCGATTGAATAGAAAGCTATTTTTAAAAAGTTTTTTTTATCTATTTTATTTTCTACTTTTTAGTCTTGATAAAATTGAATTATTACACTTATTGATTATGATTACTATTCAATAAAAATTTATTTTGAATTCTGTATATAATAATTAACAAAAATATTTGGAGCATATTTTTTTTTATTAATTTAAATGTTGGTTGGGTCTTCTTCTCGGTTGATGTATTTGTTCTTTTTTGGACGCATTTTTATTTGTCTGAAATTAACAAGTGGAATATTTGTAAAATTTTTAATTAAATTTTTTATTGATACTTAACACTTTTTGATGCCCTCTCGGTTTCCGATATTTTATTCGGAGTTCCAGATCTAACCAACGGGGAGGTGGGGCATCGTCTAGATCCAAAAATGGACCTTACCTTTGAGCTTTGGCTTCAGCTTTGAGCTTTGGTTTTCCTTTGAGCTTTGGTTTCAGCCTCACGAGAATCGCGCTGCGACTTGGTTTTTCGACTAAGTCGAGAAGATCGAGCTTCTTCGCCCTCGTTTTCGTTTAAAACTCTTCGCTTTGCACGCCTTGCTTCTTCATCTCCCTCAGTTTCATTTTTGCGCTTCAAATAATGTTTTTGACGAGCCTTTACAAGACGTCGTTCTCTTTGAAGCGCCGTTTCTTTCATTTTAATAAAAATTTAATTAAACTCACCAAATCGTTGATGTCTGTTCTTACGTTTTTCTGTTTAATTCAACTTCTTCTGTTCCTACACACTAAAAAAAAAGTTAGAAACTTCTACCTTAGGGTAGGATATGTGATATACCCTTAGTAAGGTATAATTTTCTACCTTTTAAGGTAGAAAATTATATTAAAAACAATTATTAGTCATACAATTTTCTAACTTAAAGGTATAATTTTCTACCTTATAAGGTAGAAAATTATACCTTACTAAGGGTATATCACATATCCTACCTTAACTAAAAATTTCTACCTTTAATTTTTAGTGTGTACCTTTTATTCACTATTTATCACTATTTATTCACTGTTTTCTAATTTATATTTTTTCTTTCTTTGATTTTTCCTTAATATTCCACTTAATTCACTTAATTCCACTTCATTCACACTTTTTAAACACCTCCTTCGAATGTATGACTTTATTTTCTTCTTTTCTTTCAATACTTAATGTTTATTGCACTAATCCTTTGTTAACTAACTTTAAATCACTAAATTTTCTTGATTTTCATTTCTTTCAATGTATATAACCAAATGTAAACATAAAGGAGCATTTACATTTCTTTTCAAAATGTAAACACCTTGACTTTTATTTGAATTTCTGAAGACCGTTACGCTAACTTGCCATTACAAATTTATCGCTCTCTTAAAAAACAAATTAATTCATTTTACTAAATCTAAAAGACTTATTGAATCAAATGTAACAAATATAGCTATTGTTAGTCGGCAAAAGATTATTTGTAAAATTTCAGGGCTGTACGATCAAAAGAATTGCTTCAAAAAGCACTGTGAAGTTTTGGCCTCCACAAAAAAAAAAAAAAATTCAAAAAATGCGGACTCGTCAGTGAGTGAATAGAAAGCTATAAAAAAAATAAATAATAGAAGTTAATAAAAAAAAAGTTAATGAATGAAAAAAATAAAAAGAATGGAAAAGAATGACAGAAAAAAAAAACTATTTATACATCGAAAAAAGATCGGCAACTGAAGATTTTTTAATTTTTTCATATGTTTCTTTTGTTTTATTTCATATATTTCTTTATTTACGATTTATCTTTTAGTAATGCTGTTATGCGGTCTTGTAGTATTAATTTTTTTTTAGTTTTTTAGCGTATAAACTTTTCTTATTATTTGTTAGTCATTGTTTTATTTTTTAGCGATTAATTATTTTTAAATAGTGATATACAATTTTTTATACAGTTATATATTTTTTGTTTTTATTTTCATTTTAGTCATTGATTATGTATGTTTTATTCTACCGTGTATTATTATTATTTTTTTTCTTTATCTATTATTTTTAATTCTATGTTGTTGTTTTTTTTTGCTAAAAGAACTTAACGTAATTTTTTGTTTTGTTTGTAATGCTTGTTGTAACTTTTGCTTTGTTTTGATTTTCTCAGCTTTTTTCTGTTTATATTTTATTTATTTATTTAGTCATATTTTGGTTATTATATTATAAGAGCTATGATTAATATATTTACTAAATCTTAATATTTTTTTTAGCAGTAGTCGTTTATATGTCATCGTTAGTTTTACGTTTTGTCATTTTAATACTGTATGTAACTGTAACTTTGTATGCATAAACGATTGTTGTATAGAAAGTTATACCAATTTATTTAAATTATTATAATTACTATCTTATTACTATAAATATTGTTAAAATAACATGTAATTATTATTATTTATTATTGTTGATATAAATATTATTTTTATTATTATTACCATTGTCATTAGGCGTTTACTTTATGTTAGTAGTTTATATTATTTGTAAACAACCTTGAAATGTAATACCAAATATTTTAGAAATATATTGATTGATTTTGATAAATATTAGGCACAAAAAAATAGTTTTTAGCAGCTCGAATTTGTTTTATTTCGAATGAATGTAAATTGTTTCTAAAGACACAGATGATGAGCTGGGATGGGGGAAGGAGGTAAGAGAAAGTTGAAATATATAAGCTAAACAATGTTTTTTGAAAGCCTGCATATCAAGGTGGTACCCACTGTAAACAGCTTTTATTATATTTCTCAAACTAAAAAATAATTTTAAAATTAACTCCTCTATTATCTGCAAAAGTATTTGCATTCTCAAATATATTTCTGACTGTGTTAAATCTGTTTGAGGAATCATAACTATGCCTTGGCATATCGACAACAAGGCTGAGCTTACTTGTAAACCGATTCTGAATTATATTTTTTTTCTCATTAACAGAAAGCTTGTGTTTAATTTTCATTTAATATTCCAAGTGTAGAACATACTCAAAGAGTTTATTCCAACAATATAAAGTAATTATTCTCATTTTAAGAGAATTATCATCAAGAGTAAACATTCTTATTTTACTAGGTTGATTATCTCACTTGGTTTTGCAAGAAAAGCATTGCACAACTGCGATGAATTTAAAGTTATAATAACATTTAGTGACTTTCCATCAAGCTTAGTTAAGTGAATAAAAATTGTAATTTTTAGGAAACAGTGCTTTTGATTACTGAAAAGATCTAGATCTAAAAACGTAGTGCGTTACAGAATGTATTATATCAAATGCACACATTAGCCAGCGTATTCCTTTAGATTTTCTTTTTTTTCTCAAAGACTTTTTTTTCTTCTTCTGAATTCACTTGTTTCCTTTTGATATTGTAGTTGAAGAGATCTACAGGAATGAGGGCTGGATGGTTTTAGATTATTCCAGATGCTTATATCCAAATTCTTAACTTCAAAAGAACTATTGCAGTTTGAAATACTGATTGTTCATTCTATTTTCCTTTAGTAAAATCAGTATTATCAAAAATTTAAATACTTTATAATGATGGCATATTCATCCATGCTATATTCATTCTTGCCATATTTCAAACTAAAATGTTCTTCTTGTAGTAGTTTCACATCAATTTTGAATTTGCTCAGACTTGAGTTTCGAAATTCTGAACAAAGTATGGTTAAGTTTGCTCTGTGAACTACACTTTGCAGATGCTTCTGTAATATGCAAATCCTCTGGGTAACAATCTACTTTTAATTTTAAAATTCTAATAGGATTTTTTTTACGGGGAATAAATGTTAGCATTTTAAATCAGAGATGAGTTTCGAATAATCTAATATTGTAAACCACTTAAATCACAATCAATTTTGAGCGACAAAGCTTGATCTGCAGACATCATGATTGGCTGATATTTAACACTTTTGTTTGATTTGCTTGTTTGATCTTTTGAAAACATTTTAATACCCATTCCCGAATCTTTCGCAGGACTTGATTTTGCACGTTGAGCAGCAGCTCTTTCTAACTC
The DNA here is from genome assembly GCF_038396675.1 of Hydra vulgaris. Lineage (NCBI taxonomy): Eukaryota > Metazoa > Cnidaria > Hydrozoa > Anthoathecata > Hydridae > Hydra > Hydra vulgaris. Next base: position 11,665,974 of record NC_088924.1, on the reverse strand, counting down.
TTTAAAATTTTTTTGTTATGATAATTATAATAATGTAAATTTTCTATTTAAAACAGACTTTTTTTTTATGTTGAAAATATTCGTTCATAGTTCCACACTTGCGTCACTTAGACGATTTTCCTTAGTATCATTTTCTATTTAAAACTGTTTACTGTTTGAAAAAAATGAAATTTTGGTTTTTAATAAATGCTATGTTTATTTTTATTCTGACCCGGCTTTTAAAGCTAAAGCTCAGGTTCAGTATTTTTAATTTAAAACAACTCACCCTCCAACCAAGACAACTCACTATTAAATCCGGGTACTTCTTGATTAATTAGTCTCGCAAAATTACTATTACGCTTTGCATATTTAACTTTAGCATATTCTAACATTTTTAATTTTTTCTGAAAGTTCCATATTGGATATTTTTCACAGAAATTTTTTTTATAATTTTAACTTGCAAATTCGCTTGATAAGTACCAACTTCTTCGATTATATTTAGAAGTTCTAATCTTTTCACGTTTAATCAACAACAAAGAAAACACTTGAATAATCTTGCAAACTAACTTTTGTATGTTTTACTACAAATATTTTCCAAAACAATCTGGATTTCAACTTCCTTTTGTGAAAAGGAACTTATTTTGAGTTTAAATTTAGTATAAAAAATTTGCTTCAAAATTCACTTTCAAATGCATAAAAAAAAAAAAAAAACTTCCGACCTTTTTTACCAATTTAGACATAGTTCATCGTTTTTTAAGGACACGGGTATAATGCCTTATTTTCAACGGGTAAAACTTGGGAATAGAGTGCAGCATATTTCACTTAACCTTAACTATTTCGCTGTCTAAACACTCAGTCGATGTAACAGCACTTATTTGCATGTTCGTGTTGAAGGTGGTTTACCACGAAATAAAGTTGAAATTTTAAAAATTTTTAAAATGTTTAGTTAAGATTATTTTAAGATTATTTATTAATTATCCCTGAATTCATTTCTAAAGGCTGTTTTTTAGTAAAATAAACACAAAAGGTTTATTTTAAGATTTAAGCAAGATGGTTAAACATAGTTTGCATAGCAACGGCCCCTAGCAACACACTTTTCTTTCTTGTTTTGGGCTAGTTTTTGTAAACTTGGCATACTTTTCAAAAAATTGAATTTTAGTATGATGATCAAGTCTTTTCTATACCGCATATTAAAATAAACAAACTACATTTACTTTCACTATTATTTAAGAGCTTTTACAGGGCACTTATTTATCTCTAGAGATGAGTTAGTGTTAAAACTAAAATATGTACAATTATCTTTATTAATAAAATTGTTAATAAATTTTGGTTATTTTATTTTAGCTAATAAAAAAAACAAATGGAAATAAGAAGAATTTACTAAGAATAGTTATATTGATTTTTAACAAAGGAACATCTGAAACGTGTTTTTGAATATCATAATATACCACATAGCGGTAAGACTGTAACCGGTTCATTTAAAAGGGACAGGCGCTGTGTTAGTGATATGGATAGAAAAGAAAAAATATTAAATAAAAAAAAAAAGAAAAGAAATCTATTAAAGAGGATTATCTAAATGCTGGTTTGATGAAGAACAAGAACTTGAAACTAAAAAGTTGTGTTCTTTTGGGAAGTTTTTAGACTGTTTTTGATTTTTTTGTTCTTAAAATGTTGCTTTCTCAGTTTGGTCATTTTCCACTATTTATCTTTACGTAAACCCCCCGAAAAGTGGTTTAAGTCATAAAAAAATTCAAAAATTGGCCTTTCTACTAGTGCAATGAACTTCATTTTAGTTCAGGAACTAGATAATATAAGTGAGACTATCTGTTCAAAATTTTGAGGGAAATAGACATTGTATCTTTGAGTTTTCTCGTTTCATTCAAGTGTACAATTTTTTTTTTACTAAAAATTTTAAATTTTTTAGATAACTGCTACAGGGTGACCACTCAAATTTGAAAATGAAATTCCGTGACTTTTATGATAAATCACTAGAGTAAAATATTCAATACTTACCATGCTTATAGCATTAGCAACTGGGTCATTATAAAACATGCAAACCAAAAACTAAATGGTAGGAAGTTTTGAAATGATCTGAAAAAAACTCTTTTCCTTTTACTTCTCTAATAACTTACAGTGCAAAAATATCTTTTTAAAAAAGGACTTAGACTAGACATACTAGTACTTTTCTTTGCATCCTAAAAATATCACAAGTAGAAAAAAAATAAAGATAATTTTAAAAAGTTCCATGACTTTCAATGAAAATTTAGGAGTTCCACGACCAGTGGCCACCCTGTACTAAAATTCGTTATTGGAACTATTTTATTTAATATTCTGAAATAAAAAACTCAATTTGACAAAAAAAATTTATTTCGTGGTAAACCACCTTAAATGTATAAATACGTTAAATAAACGTATAAAACACACCAAGTGCCCACAAGGAACTCTATTTCCGCCTTTTACACGTTGAAAATTTTCGCATTTTATTAATGCTCATTTTCTATAACTCAATTATTAAAAAATTCATAAAATAAACATTTTATATATCGTTGGACCAGTCATAAAACTACTTTTAAAATAAAGTCAACTAGTATAGAGCATAATATCTTTAACTAATAACATCAAACAATATTCATTTGACTTAAATAGTATTAATAAAAAACTTGACTAAAATCGGAAAATTTTAAAGTTAAAATCAATACTATTTTTATGTAAACAAAAAACTATTTTTTAAAGCGGAAAAGAGTAAAAGTATTGTTAAAAAAAAGAGAGTAAAATATTAACAACAATACAATATGAGTTATATAAAATTAAACCTTTATTATATTTAGGAAATTTAATTCAAACCTCTTTCGGATTTTATTTGCTATAAGAATCAAAAAAAGAACTTTCTGAGTAAACTTAACCATAGCCAAAATATTATTACTATAAAAGTTAAACTTTATTTTATTTTACTAATATCCAAATGCATCACACAATGAAATGAAATAATTTGTTCTTTTTTAATAATAACAGCTGTACAATAAAGGATCAAATTTTCTTGGTTTATTCAAAAAAAAATAATAATAATAATAAAGATAAAATTAAAAAAAAAAAAATTAAAATCTAGCAAAACGAAGATCAATTGTTTTTATTTGAAGTAATAAATTTTGTAGATTTGAAACAATCATCTTATGTTGCATAATAAATACGTCAAGTTCTATCATTTTAGAGACAATAAAAAAGAAAACTTAAAAAAATAAATATATTTAGACAACTGAACCATCAGCTTCACTAAGAACACCGTTTCTTTCTTCTCGCTTTGGTCCTGATATTTCCATAGTCACTTCAGAAATTGTATTGCAAGATTCTTTATTTGTACTGTCAGCTAAAAGATCAGTTATAGAAAATGAAGTCTTTGTAGCTCCTTTGGGTAACCGAGGTGAAGATTCATTGTTTATATTTACGGAGTGAGCAAAATCATCAGGTGAATGATCTAGGTGCACTGAAATTTCATTGTCTTTATAAAGTTCAGTACAACCATTTGTAGAAGAGTCAATTTGTAGAAGTTTAACTTCACTAATTCTGTCTATACTCATTGGCGAACCGATATTGTCATTCGGATCTGTCCTTTCAATAGATTCTTCTAATTTAACAGCTTGATGATTTAAATGATTTCTTTCAAGCACGTCTAATTTTTCATAGTTTTTCATGTGACTGCTTCCAAAATTTTTTTCTTCAATAGAGTTCGCACCATCGAAATGTTGATTTTTTTGTGTCGCTAAAGTATATTCGGTTGCTTTACGCAATTGTTTATTTTCTTGCTCTAATCTTTGATTTAGTGTTTTTGCATCTTTCAATTGTTGCTGCAATGCACAGATAGTTGCTTGCATGCCTTCCATATCCTCATCTAACTGGATCACAAACTCATTCATTTCTTTGTAAAGAAAAAAAAAAAAAAAATTAAATCAAAAATACAAGAATTACAATGTACTAATGCTATCATGATTGAAAATGAAGTAAAAAAGTTGTGAAAAACTCTTACCATCTTGACTAGCTTTTAGTTCTTCACTATATTTCCTTTGCAATGATAACTCTGCTTCCAATTGTGCAATTCTACCTTGTGACAACTGCATCCCAAGTTCTTGATTTTCTTGAATTAACATGCGACATTTTGCCATTAGTTTCTTTCCCGTGACACTAAGAAAAAGCAGAGAAAAGTCTTGAACTAAAAAAAAAGTAAATGCTCTTCTTGAATCAATAAATTTGATAACTAATGGAAATTTAATAGACAAAACATAAAATATTTTAACATGCTGACTTTTGCTTCACTAAAAAAAGCAGCTATCCTTGTTTGATCAATTAAACATTATAGTTCAAAAGTCAAAGATGCACAGTTATTAATACAATACTGTCCTACAACAGACAGAATTGATGTTGCATTACGTTAACATTATAAAGTTAATATAGAACCAATAATCTGCTCCAGCTGTATAGTAAACTATCCAATGACCGTAATACTTTCACAAAAGTTTGCTTTAATAAACTGAAAATATTCAAAATATCTTTGATAAGGTACAATCTGCTTGATAACCAGCAATTTTCCATAAATATAAAAATCTGACAAAAAAATATCAGTTTAAAGTAAATCTTGTAAACATGACTTTGAGTATAATAATGTTGGATTGATTATTCGCTGGACTTTCATATCGATTGCTACAAGTACATATTTAGTAAGTTTTTGACTCTTCATAGTTTCATTAAGCATTAAACTTTATTGTTTATAAACATCTCTAAATCATTTTCTAAAGCCTTGCGGTAATTATATCCCATAAATAAAAGAAAAATTCATTTGGTCAAATACAAAACAACTTCTGTACACAAAAGACACAAAATAAATAGTTAAATATTGTTATGGTGATGTCATTGTTGTTTGAATATATCATTTGTTTATTTCTAAATATTAAAATATAAAAACAAACGCAAATTTAAAAGTAAAAAGAATCATCACTGACCACCAAACACAAGCACTTTGTTTATTACTTAAATCATTTTTTATTTGAAAGTTATAGCATATAGCTATTCAACTACACAAATGTAACTTATAAATTCCTACTTAAAATCTCGATTAACTCTTTTAGACCAGGACTCTTCTTAACAATGAGTTTTTATTGTCTATCAAGAGTTGCATTCCGTAAAATTATTACTTAGTATTTGAATCTGTGACGAACAACCATTGAAAATCTTGATTGCCATTACACAGCGGATTCACAAATCCAATGAAATAAATTGTTTTGTTGATTGTGTTTGTTTAATATTTTACCTGTCGGGCGTGAACTTCCACGCATTTAAGTCATTTTGAGCTTGCTCAAGTCTATCTTTAGTTTCCGTAAGTTCGGTTTTCATTTTTTCGAATAGTAAATTGACAGCCGGATCAATGAGCATACTCTGCAGCTGATTCATAGATGGAGTTTGAGCTTGTTTTAACTCTTGATTTTGCGCCTTAAAATAAAAATAAAAATGTTTACATAAAAATAATACTAATAACAATTACTTAAACAAATAACTAAATAATTAAAATATAATAAATAAAATAAATAAAAAATAACTTTTCATTAAAATGATACATGCATATCTTAATTAGAATTCATATAAATCACGTTTATTAGAGAAAGAATCTTGATACTTACAACTAGCTCCTGCATTTCTTGCTCTTTACTTGCTAATCGCATAACAAGAAGATTTTCTTTTCTTGCAGACTCCTGTTGCTGAAGCTTTAATTTCTGGTCAAGAGGTTTTGATAAATCTTCTAAAACAACATAAAAAAGATGGGTGTAAAAGTTGGTGTAAAAGATAGAAAAAAAAAAAAAGAAAAAAAAAAGTATAAAAGATATAGCATGTAGACAGGTTGTATACAGGTGCGCATAAACTAAACAGATAATGAACTAATTATACCAACATATATCCTTATTTTAGTAAAAAAAACATTTTTTTAAAAATTTTGAAATAATTTTATATTAATAAATTAATCTCAACAACCAAGAAAAATACTCATTTATTTTTTAATTTTATTTAAAACTCTGACTAAACCCTAACTCCAAAACACAAACCTTGTTGAACAAGGCCTTGGAGAGAAACATGCTGAAGAAAGGTGTAGTACAAACTTATTTCTTGAACCTCTTGATTTTAAAATGAAAGTTCTACCACTAGTCAATGATACAAATGATAGCATTTAGGTCGTCATTAAAAAAATTTAATTTTGCAGCATATATTGAGAAACATTGCTTAACAAAATATAATTGGGAAATGTTAATTTCTAAAGCCCTAACACACACACACACACACACACACACACACACACACACACACACACACACACACACACACACACACACACACACACACATACACACACACATATATACATATATATATAACTACCTAATTGCTGCTCTAAGTACTTCACATATATTTGTAAATCATCCCACCTAAAAAAAATAGATAACAGATAAGATCAACATAATATATATAATATTTAAAAATAATATAATATTTTTAGAGTAAAATTTCAAACCTACTAATTCTAAATAGAATTTAAAAAATATTTAAAAAATAATTTAGCACAATTTTTAGGTTACTTTTTTATTAACTCTTCTTTCAACATTGTTTCTTTATCTTCGAGAGTAAGTATAATTTTAGAAGGAGCTAATAGCGGAGGTGGAGGAGGAGGTGAAGCAAAAGGCTCCATAATAGCTGATTCTTTCATTAGTATTTACCTAACATGTAATTACACCTAAAAATATACATGCAATAATAAGGACATTGCTGATTTTAGTAACTTAAAAATGAATCATCAGATTCCATTCAAAACAAGTTAATTAAAAAAGCAAAATTTACTATCTACAAAATCTACATTTAAATTTTAATGGTTTTAATTTCAAATTCCTAAATTTCAGTCAACAAATGTAAAATTTATTATACTTAGTATTTTTTTTTAAAAAAACATCCAAGCTTTTCTGTAAGAAAAGCCCTTTTATTATATTTAAAGAATCATTTTACATAAATAATATTTTCCAAAATTTGGTAACACGCAAGACTAAACAAAAAATTTAAACAAAAAATAAAATAAAGACCTTTTTTTAGAGAACTTATCATTAATTCTATTTTAAGGTTTAAAATTTTGTCTTGTATAGCAAAAAACCATTTCGGGAATTAACTTCTAAAGCTAAGTTTCACTCTGATTTTTTTAAATCAAGCATAGTGTATAATATAATGAAGTATCATTTTGATACTTAATTAACATTATAATTATAAATATATAAATACTACTATCAATTACAGCTTTTAAGGTAATATATGTTAAGTGTCCCCACACATAACTTTACACTCATTAGAAACTTTGATGGTTTCACATCTTTACAAACCTATTACTAACCATCAGTCAACAAAATCAATTTCAATTATCCGCATTTTTTACTCTGGAGGATTTTTATTTATTAAAATTGAAAATATACTTCTTTTATAAAACTTAAAATGCTTCGATGAGCAATTTGTAAGAAGAGTTATTCCATATATCTTATTTTTATTTTAAAACTGGTATCTCAGTGACAAAAAAAACACGCGCCTTCGTATCGGAGCACCATTACTTTGAATTAGAAGAAAAAACGAATTAGTGCATTTTGGGATATTTTTTTTCCCGTAAAACATACGGTTTAAAGCATTTTATTATTATTTTTTTTTTTATAGAAAAGTAAAATTACAAAACGTGAAATAGTTATGAATTGAAATATTTTCATTTTTAATAGCCATAATTCAAATAGACTGTGTTTTGTATAAATCCACAATTTGGTCTTTAGGTTTTTTACGCAAAAAGTATCGTACGCCAAAGTAATTTAATATAAAAACGTCCCTATAACAAAGTTGGTGATTCAAAATAATAATAATAAATTTTTTTTCCTCAATAATACGAATATCTGCATTGTAGACTTATAATAGATGTAATCTACAATTAGATTACAAGCAATTATCCACATGCAAATGTGATTGTTGCTAAAACGTAACCCGCAATTATTGAAATACTTGATTTGTGTTTTTTGCCAGTATTTTATACGGTTTATCTTTTTCTGTAATAAAAGTCTTTTAATTAAGGTAGAGCTTTTAAATGTTATTTGCGATTTGTTTTAAAGATTTGTAACAGTAATATACATTACACAGATATCTATCAAGAGCTGCGGTTGTGAGGCAAATTTTTTTATCGGTAACATATGATATAGGGGCAAAAGAGAGAAAATGATTTTATAAGATTTTGTTTATATAGATATCTTAAATATTGAGTCTTTTAAAGCTAGGTCTTTAAAAAAACATTGTCGTTTTATACCGAATAAGTTGAAAATGTTTTTAATTTTAATTTATAGCCTATTAATAGTTTTTGTTGCCTAATATGATTCTCAATATTTTTACTTAATTATTATAATAGTGACGTTGAATAAAACAAAAAGTTGTTTTAGCTTTAGCACTACAGTATAATAAAGTTTGAATTTATTTATTCAGTAATTGATTATAATAAAATTTACAGCAATATTAAAGCAAAAAATGACAAAAAAAAATCGACGAAAAGGGTAAACACTTGGCCATTTTGTTTTTGACAGAATGCCAGAACTGATTGATTGATAAAGGTACTGTAAACGAAGTAGCTGTAGTTAGAATACAAAGTTTTTAAAACAGATTACACTTGCGTATCAACATTTTTTTGCAGGAGAGTGTTCTAGTAATTTAAAATTCGATGCTCTCTATCAATGCAATGAATTGTTGTTTATCCTAGCAGAGACTGTGACCCTAAAAGTTGTAAGCCAATCTTGCGTCTACGGCATGTAAAAATGGACTTTGTCAATGTTTTGGGTGATCTTGAATTGTTAAATAAGATCCCCTTGCATTCTTTAAAAGTCGTTAAACCCCAGATTTGTTATCTTTGAATATAGAGTAAGTGCTTTATTGATTAAATTTTTAGTTGCGTGCTGCTGCATTTTTTATAGTGTTTTCCTTGAGGCTTTTGCCTTGGTCTTGGCCTTGAAAATTTGGTATGTATTGCTGACCACTTTGTCTAAGTTTTTTTCTTATTTCTTTTTTCCAGGAGGTAGGGTCTCGTTTTCAATTGCGTGTAAGATTTTTTCCAGTTCTCCTGTGTTTTTTGCTACTTTTCCTGGCCTCTCTGTTCGAAGCAGTTTGATTAAAGAAATTATCATTTTTATCAATTTGTTGTAATTGAATAACAGAGATAAATTCAGAGTAGTTAAATTGAAAATTATGTTGTAACTAAATGTAAACAACATCTTGTTCCTTTAAGTTTCTAAAATATTAATTATTATATTAATAATATTAACAATTATAATATGTTAAATATATAAAACCAAGTAATAAGCATAGAATAGTCTAAACTATTTGTGGTTTAATAACTTAGAGAACTCTATATTTATATTCGTACCTTTGAGAGACTTCATCAGTGGTGTCATGGTACGCCATTTTATTGATAACAAATAGAGTTTTAGCGGTTGTTTAACAGCATAAAGTCTTGGCTAATCTGATACGGCCAGTTGATAATTACATGGAGATACGGCCTTCTGGTTCTTTTAATATAGCTCTAAGTTTTATAATTTTTGTGACCACAATCACTCAAAACATAGATTTCATCATAGAAAACATTTTTTAGTAATAAACAGAAAAAACTGGATTAACGGCCACTTGGTTCTCGGCCAGGGCTGCCGAGAGCTGTCACGTCGCTTGGGACAGCAACCCTGATTAGCGCCCTTAATTATCAAAGTTTCTCTATATTATAAATGAAGGATCTTCTTTTTTTTTAGGTACCTTCTTTTTATTTGGCGCCCCTTGGATATCTGCCGCCCGGGACAAATTGTCCCTTTCGCTCCCCCTCCCTTACGGCGGACCTGTTCTCGGCTGGCCAGCTGCTAAAAAAGTTATTGAGTTACTCATATAAAATAGTTTAGCTGCTTTGATTTTGACAATAGCTGCTTAAACTATTTAGCATAATTATTATAATAGCTGACAAAATTATTTGGGATAGTTATTAAAACAGCTGCTAAAACTCTTTCTATATATTATTGCCAAACTTAATAATGTTAGTGCCCATTCGAGCGTATTTGACACGGAACCTTTTGCAGTCATTGCAACCGAGGTAGTGGCGAGAAAGAGTCACAGCACTTTTTCTTATAAGAAAAAGTGTATGCAAATATCTAACTTATGTAAACTTCAAATTACGTAACGTTAAAACATACTAAAACATATATCAAGTTTTACAGTTTTACCTCTACTTGAAAATTAAATTGCGGTAAAATCTTTAATTTTGATCTATATTTTTTTTCCCGCTTTATAAAGTCTTTTATTTATTATATACTTTTAAAAACTTCGTTAAACTACATGCCAGCGCCCAGTGGGCCAGATTATGGACAAAAGTGAAAAAAAATAATGCATTTTCAAAAATTACATTATTATATACCATTTTATAGCTTAAACATTGAGGTTTTATAAAATGTATATATTTTTGTAAAATTATCGTATGCCGTATGCTTCTGAGCTGTAGAGTAAAAACCTTCTTTTTTTTTAATTTTTCAAAATTTTTTTTTTAATTTGACAATATTTTTTCTTTTACCAATAAGTAGTACTAATAAGCATAGAATTGTTGTTAATATTAAAACTTCTCTTTTTATTGCATAATTTAATAAATTCAAGTAATATCTTTTAAATGAGCTACTGAAACACTATTTTGCACGTAAGCTATGTCAAATAAAATGATTTTCAATGACGGCGTATTTAAAACGCTTTTTTTAGTTAAAATTTCACTTATATAGTCGAATACTTTTGCGGTCCAAGCGGTCCAGTAATTTCATATTATCCATATAAATTTAGTTTATGATCCGCGGATGTTTTTTTTTTTATTTTTTTATTTTTTATTTAAGTTTACAATGTTAGTCGTGTTACATAATTCATAAGCCGTAATACATAAACATAAGTCGTAATACAATTACGCAAATAATACAATTCAGCGTACTAACAATATAAAGCTAGGTTTCCAAAAGAAGATCATAAGGATCTTATCATCGGAACCTTAAAAAGTAATATTTATAACGTATATATATATAAAATAAAATATATACATATATATAGATATATATATACACACATACACATACATATATATATATATATATATATATATATATATATATATATATATATATATATATATATATATTATATATATATATATATATATATATATATATATATGTGTGTAAAACATATATATATATATATATATATATATATATATATATAAATATATATACACACACACATATATATATACATATAAGATTTAACGTATTTACATTATGCAAAGATACAACACATTTTAATATATAATAAGCTGAAGATTTAACAAATACATTTTACATTTATTTTTAGTAGAATTTTAGAATGTTGTCCATAGAGAGAATTAATTTTTTTAACTGAATTTTAAAAACAGGAAGAGTAATAGAAGGATCAAAGTTTGGTAATACTATTTTATTCCAAAGATGGGGTGCACGATATGAAATACAAAATTGATTGAACTTAGTTCTACAAAAAGGTTCACTTAAAAAACTAAAATTTCTTAATGCGTATTTATTTATTGGTTTTAAAAAAAAAAGGTCGTTAAAAACAAATAAAGATAAATCGTTTTTCCATATAAAAGTAAAACATAAGACATTAAATACGTTCAGTTTATAAACATCTAAAACCTTCATGTAATCAAATAAATATTTTGAATGTGAAAAGCGATCCGCATAATTAACTACGCGGATTGCATGTTTCTGACGGCGATAAAGATGTTGTAATTTACTTTTATCCGTACTTCCCCAGGCGATGATTGCATAATTTATATAATTGTGTATAAATGAATAGTAGAGTTGGGTTAGGTTTTGTTTGCCTGGTCTCGAATAATGATTTTTACAAGCTAAATGATGTATCCGATTTTATCTGGCAAAAACATTGTATGTATTTTATTATAAATATTTATAAAACAATTGGATCTCAGCAAAATTAGATTAGTGTTACAAACTTGTTTCAATATTTATACATCTTAAAATCAGGGCTGTGGAGTCTGAGTCGGAGTCGTGCAGTCGGAATCGCGACGTTTGTAGCGGAGTCGGAGTCGCTAAACAAAATCGCGACTCTGACTCCGATAGTAAAACTTCTCGGTATTGTACGTGCATGTACAAAATATTTAACCTTCAAAGAATTTTTCATATAATTTGTAAAAAAAAAAATTTTTAATTATAGTGTAATATTTTTTAAAGAATTCAAAGAATTTTTCAAAAATTTGTAAAAAACTTTTTTGTCGATATTCATTTAGCTTTGGAGTCAGAGGTGGAGTTGGAGTCGAAGTCCTACTCTAAAAATTTCAACGATTGGAGTCGGATTCGGAGTTAGTACTTTTTTTTTTACGACTTCACACCCTCTGCTTAAAATACCTATTTATAAGATTTTGTAAATGAAATTCATATTTTTATATAGTTAAAACAGGAAAAGTATTGATATTTATTCATATATAGTACAAGAAAACTTGAAGTTAGCTAATCCTAATATTTCTTATGCAGTTGTAAATGGCATAAACTTAACTGCAAATAATACCCTGTCTAATTTCATAAAGCATCTTTGACAAAGGTAAAATTTATGAAAAAATTCAAAAATTCGTTTTGAAGAGAATAACAAACAATGCTTACAATATGAACCGATACCAATTCAATTTTTAAATGATAAGGCTGTCAACGGGTACCCGGGAAAACGGGTACCCACCAGTTGGTTACTGCCCGGGCAGTATTAGCAAATGACGGGTAACGTTGTCTAAAAAACAAAATGTTTTAATTTACAAATTATTAATTCTAATTTTTTTTTAAGTTTTCAATTATTAATTGAAATAAAATAATTTAACAATATAAAATTTATGTGTAAAATAAGATCTTGAAGAAATAGTTCTGATTTCTTTATCACAGTTAGAATTTCTGAAAAAGTGAACAAAAACGTTCGGAAAGTTACTTAAATCAGAACTCCTCCAACTTGTTTATTAGTATTTTTTTTTTAATTTTTTTTTTATTTACACTTTTGCCGATAAAAAAAAAATTTACAGTCGTAACTTACAAAAAAATAATTACATGACCGGGGCTAGAAGAAGAAAAATTTAGTCTTATCATTAAGCCCCAAAAAATGCGTCATTACTAGACAAAATATAGTTTGACAATAAAATATAGTTTCAATGTATATATCTCTGATATATATTATAAAAGAAAATTTAAATATATCGCATATCGTTTAAAATTTATATTTTTTCAAAAAATAAGATATAACAATTGCTTTGTAAAATAAAGGAAACAAAATTTATTAAAATATTAAATGACAAAAATAACATTTAAGAATTGGTTTGAAATATAAGAAGATATGATTTTATATAAAAACATTTTATTGGTAGAGCATTTTATAGTTTAACTTATTTAATTATATTTATAATACTTTTCATTGCCAATTAAGTAAAAGCAAATAAACAGTATAAAATAAAAGTAAAAGATTAATAAATTTTAATATTATGTTCCACAACTTTGGTCCTCGGTGTACAATAGAGAATTTAGTAGCGGAATAAGTTTTGGATTGAATGTAGTTGTATTTTGAAAATCTAGTAGGGTATATGTGATTTATTTTTTCAAAAGTTGAATAAAATAAGATTGGTAATATATTTTTATCAAGTTTGAACATGAAAATAAGAACTTGATAGAGGTTTAGTTTATATACATTTAGGATATTGAGTTCATAAAATAGTGTTTGTGTGTGTGAGAAGCGATCTACGTTTGAAATTATCCTTATAGCCTGCTTTTGTTTGCTAAGCAATTTTTTTATTTTCGTCGCGTTAGTGCTACACCAAGCAATGTTCGCATAACTTAAGTAGCAATGAATAAAAGAAAAGTAAATGTTTTTTAAACAAGATCGATGTAATAACTGCTTTGCTTTGTACATTATACCTAAATTTTTTGATATGTTATCTTCAACTACACCTATATGTTCCCTCCAGGTTACATTTTCGTCTAGAAACACGCCTAAAAACTTTATTGATTGCTCTCTCTTTATTAATTGATTGTCAATAAAAAGGTCCGGAAGTTCTAAGGGAATATCTGATTTTTTATGTAGGCGATGGAATAAAGTGTATTTTGTTTTAGTAATATTTAAAGATAACTTGTTTGATTTAAACCATTGGGTTAATTTGTCTAGTTCTTTGTTTAATGTTTGGAATAATATATTGATATCTTTATTTGAATAAAACAAGCTGGTATCATCTGCAAATAAAATTGTATTTAAAATGTTAGAAAATTTATTTAAGTTGTTTATATAAACAAGAAATAGAAGTGGCCCTAAAATTGATCCTTGAGGAACACCACATGTAATTGTCTCATAATTAGTTTTTCCTTCATCATAAACTATATACTGCTTCCTATTAGTAAAATAACTCTCGTACCAGGATAAGTTAGTATTTTTTATACCATAACTTTTGAGTTTCGATAGAAGGATTTGATGATTGACTGTATTGAAAGCTTTACTTAAATCGATAAAAAGACCAAGGGTATACTTGCTTTCATCAAACGATTTAAATATGTCCCGAACAAGGTGAATGATTGCTTGATCGGTGGAATGGCCAGATTTGAATCCAAATTGTTTATGGTAAAGAATATTATTTACATTTAAAAAAGAATAAAGCCTATTATACATTACTCGCTCTAATATTTTAGAAAAACAATTAAGAATTGAGATTGGACGATAATTTCCAATTTCAGAAGGATCGCCTGATTTTAAAATTGGAATGATTTTTGCAATTTTTAGGTTTTCTGGAAAAACACCGTGTTTTAAAGATAAATTAAAAATATGTAATAATGGAATTGTGATGTATTTTATCGATTTAATAACGACATTACTACTTATAGAATCGAAACCTACACTTTTTTTGGGCTTTAACAAAGAGACTGCGTCTAATAATTCATTTTCCGTAAGTTTAGGATTAGACATAACACTAATGTTGTTTGAGGTTACGTAAGACTTAAAGTGTATTTTAGAAGTTGCTATATTTGATGATAAAATAGGACCTATATTTACAAAAAACTGATTAAGTGTTTCGGCCACTAAGGATTTATTTACAATACAATTGTTATTAACTTTAAGATTTTTGGAAGTAAATTACCGTATAAATGTTTTTTACCGATTACCTCCTTTATAATCTGCCATGTTTTTTTCGAATCATTTTTGTGTTTAAATAATTGTTCCGAATAGTAATGTTTCTTTTAGCGTTTTAAAACTGATTCATATAGCCGTTTATAGGTTTTGTAATTAGTTTCATTTTTAAGATTTTTTTTTAAGAAACTTGTTATATAAACGTTGTTTTTTTTTTGAGGATTTAAGAATGCCCCTCGTGATCCAGGGGTTTAAAAGTGTTTTTGTTTTGATAACTTTAGTAACTTCCGGGAATGCTTTATTATAAAGATTAAGAAATTCAGTTTAAAAGATATCATATGCTTTATCGGCATTTAGATTTAGTTGTAGGGTGTCCCAGTTGACACCATTAAGAAGTTTATGAAAATTTTTGATGGAAGCGTCGTTTACTAACCGTGTTGTAATTAACTTTTTTCTATCACTAAGAGCATCATAGTCGATGCATTTTTGCGATAGAATAAAAATAGGGAAGTGATCAGGAATGTCAGATTTAAATATACCTGTCCTTATTTTAATATTTACGAAATCAATTTGATCTAAAGATGTTGCACTTTCTCTAGTTACTCGCGTTGGTTTATTGATTAGGGGAATATAACTATTTTGAAAAATTGTGTTAAAGAAGTTCTTAATGTTTTTATTTTTGTCGTATTCTAATATATTAAGATTAATGTCACCAACAATATAAACCGATTTATTTAAAGATGATTTTTTTTTAATTATACTTTTAATGTGATTTTCAAATGCCTTAATACTTCCTGAGGGCGGTCTATATAAAGCATGGATGACGATATTTCTTGAAGTTTTATTAATAATTTCAATACATAAAGATTCATAATCATTAGTGGTTGAACTTAACTGTGGTTTCCTTTTGAATAAAATTGAATTTTTTATGTATATACACAAACCTCCAACTTCCTTATTTGATGCTCTAACTTGATAAATTACTTTATAATTAGGTAATTGAAAATTGGAATTGTTTTCAATGCTTACATCGTTACACCATGTCTCGCTGAGACAAATTACCTGAAATCTAATGTCAATTTTATGTAAAAATTGTTTCAATGACTCAAAATTTTTTGAATACTTCTAATATTAATGTGAAGCATTGAAAACGAATTATCTTCCATTCCTTTATCAATATTTTTTGAATTTGGGTTATAGTATATCGGGCAAGTATTTTTAATTACTTGACTATCGTTAAAAAAATTATAATCGGGATCCGAATAGTTGTTTAAAATTATTGGCTTTTTCTGTGAATTAAAATTTTTGATAAAACAATATTATCAGCCATTTTAAATAAAAAATAAATCAATATAAATTTAATTAAAAAAAAAAATCATTTAACATGATATTTTTTTATAAATTCTTTAACAATGAGCTTATCATATATAACAACAGAATATTTACCGTTTATCCTATGCGTTTTGCTTTCTTCAAGAAGTTTCTTTCTTATTATAGTAGTTTCTAGCAAAAAATCCTCGTTAATATAAATTCCAGAACTTTTTAGTTTGTTGGCGTTTTTTAAAATCTTTACTTTGTCTTTATAATTTAAGTATGTAAGTATATAAGTATGTCTTTAGGATAAAAATTTATGAAAACCTAGAAGATGGAAAGTAGAATTATCTCAAAGATCTTTCAAAGAAACCCAAGTTTTAGTTAAGCAAACTATATAAAATGTTTTTAGTTTCTTATTAAAAAGGTAAACAGTTTTTCAAAAAAATTTTTTTATCCGATACCATATTACTGGAACACGTCATGAAGATATTTATGGCATTGGCAGTTTGGGTACACCAAACATTTTGTCTTTCTTTACAGCTTCGCGGCCTAAAATGACGAAAGAAAGAGAACTAGTATTAGATCAGAAAATACCAGACTTCATTGCTCGTGATGCACACCCAATAAGTTTAGTTGAAAGTGAAGGATTCCTTAGCTTGTTGAAATATACAGATCCAGACTATGTTGTTAAAACTTTTTTGACTACCACAAAACTGGTAAAGAAAAGATACAATGAGACGGTCAAGACACTGAAACTAGGTCAGGCACAGTTTGTAGCTTTTACAATGTGGACTACACCTTTTCAAGATGTAATTGAGAGCTTGAAAGTTGTAATTAAGAAACGTAGGGTATAATTTAGAAGATGAAAGTTGTAATTGAGAAACGTAAGATGTAATTTAGAACATGAAAGTTGTAAATAAGAAATCGTAAGATGTAATTGAGAAGATAAAAGTTGAAATTAAGAAAAGTATAAAGAATACAAAGTACTTGGTATTTTGAATTTTGTAGAACTAAATACTTTGTTATTTAAGGCTGGAAATAATAATATAATATCAATAAAATATAAAAAGTCATGAAAAAGGAATTTGAGGTTTAGGCGGTTACTGGAAAAATCCTATTGGGTGTCAATTAAAACTTTTTTTATTTTTGTTTGTGAAAAATTTAATTGAGATTTCAGATGAATAATGAATAAAACACACTTAATTTATTTACATAAAAATTTAAAATTTGAATTTAAACAACGTCATTAAAAATCATTGCAATATTCAGTTAAGCACCAACTTGGACGTCTTCCATATTTAAAATCGTTGTGTAATGCGTGGTCGTACGTTTTACAGCGTATGTACAATCACCTCCCATTATTGTATTTTTTGCCGCAGTAACAATTCTTTCTAAATACTGCATTCGTTATTTCATAATCCCAGCACCGAATACAGGTGGAATGCGAATAATATTTTTAACGTTTGTTTTTATTTTGGACCAGATAGCTTCCACTGGGTTTAACATTGGGCTGTAGGGTCCTAATCGTAACAACTGAGCCGGTGAATTTTCAAACACCCTTTCCAAACGAGGGTGACATGGAGCATAGTCTGTTACGACAACCGAATCCTCTAAACGATTCCCCAATGTAACCCACTGGTTAAACAAAGCCAACATCCACTCGTTACAAGAATCTGCTTTAAATGATCCTTTGCGAGTTTCCATCATTACAACATTTGTTGTTGATTTAGCTGTAACCAAATGTATATTTGCACCTTGAGAAGAAGGTATTTTCATTATTGCTCTTTTCCCCTGTTTGGCACGTCCTTGCGTTTTTCTTCAAAAAGAATAAAATTTGTTTCATCCAACCAAACTATCTGATGACCATTTGTGATGTGTTCGTTAATGTTTCTAACATTCAGCTCTTTTTTGTTTGTTTTCATTACAATTCATTGTAGTAGGCTCCTTGTGCACTTTTTTAAATGAAAATAGTCTGCCTTCGAGGTAATTGGCAATTGTGGTTGTGCTGACGCTAATATTAAATTGTCTTAATATCCTTGTTTTAATGGCCACCAATGTCAACTGACAGTCACTTTTAATCCATGTTAGTGTTTCTTCGATTTGATCATCGGTTAATTTTTTTGGTTTAAAACCACCTCTTCCAATAAAGTTTAAATTTCCACTGCGGACCCAATTATATGCTGTCTTATATTTGACACCTAAAGTTTGCACCAGAGTTACCCAATCGTCTTTTTGCTCAGCACATTCAATTACTCTTTTTCTATCATTCGATGAAGATAAAACATTATGTTTTCTTTCAACTTGTTCAGTTGTATGTATTTCATGTCTACAAATTGGACAAGGTAGTTTTGGTTGTTCCAGAAGTGGTTGTAAACAAATTTGATGCAATAAATGCTGGCACGAATTCAATTTAATAACAGACTTTCTATTCATAGTGTATTGACAAATAACACAACGATCTTTCAATTCCTTTACTGTATTACTGTATTGCTGGTGCATACAAATGCTAAATTTGATATAATTAACTTATTAAAATGCATGTCCTAGAGATCTTTTATAATGACCTTTAAGCTTATATTGAATTCGCAATTACAAATAATGTATTCTCATTTACTTATTACAATTTCTTAATTACAACTTTTATTTTTCAAATTACATACTGCGATTTCTTATTTACATGTTGGGTTTCTCAATTACATTTTAAAATTTCTTAACTACATGTTGTGTTTCTTAATTACATATTGTGACTTCTAAGTTACATGCTGTATTTCTCAATTACATCTTCCTTAATTGCAAGTTCTCAATTACATCTTGAATAGGTGTAGTCCATAAAACATTACATATATGTGTGTATCTACGCAATGGGTTAACATGGAATGGGAGCTGGAATTTTTAATCTTGCAGACACAAGAATGTCTTGGACGGCACACTGCAGAAAATATCAGTATTCGTTTGCAGGATGCTGCTGACAAGTGGCAAATTTCTGTTCAGAAAATCGCTGCTACTGTCCATGATAACGGCTCAAATATAAACCGAGCAATGGACTTTCTTGATAAATTGCCGGATCAGCGCTGTTTTGCTCACACGCTACAGTTAGCCATTGAAGCTGGTCTGAAACTTCCAGCAATTGTGAATATGATTTGGGCTGCAAGGCAATTGGCGGCACACTTCAAGCGAAGTACGTTAGCAATGCAGGAATTGAGACCTAAGGATGGTAAAAAAACAAGTCATCATAGACTGCTCTACTCGATGGAATTCCACGTTGGACATGTTAGAGCAATTAGTGAAGCTACGTTCGATGATTGGAGCTGTGCTGTCTGACCGAAATTTTACAACAAAAAGAAATGCGTCAACTCTACAAATGACGGATGAAAACTGGTTGCTTGCGCAAGCCATTATACCCATTCTGAAACTATTAAAACAGGTAACAACTATGCCATCTGGTCTGAAATATACTTCGTTGTCATTAGTTTATCCACTGTTGTCTATTGTTCTAAAAAATTACGAGCAGCAAAACCAGACAAATGCACTGCTGCCAATAATTGCAGAAATGTCATTGCTACTGAAATAACAAAGCGATATTATCCGGAAGGATTCAATGTACTACCTGGACCAAGGGCATCTGTATTAGATCAAAAAATTAAAATTTCTCGGAGACTCTATTCAAAATAAAACATACTCCACCATTGGAGCTGAAATGGATGCTATTGTTATGCCAGTATTGGAAGAAAATATAAAAGTAGTAACAGAAGAACCAATGCCAAAGCAAGCACGAGATCATTTAGAACCGAATTTACCGAAGGAGAATGTTTTTGATGAACTAGCATTGCTGTGTACAGCCAACGAAAGGTTTGGACATATAGATGAATTGGCGTCTTATTTTTCGAAAACGCCATTGACTGTCAACAGAAATATCTTAGAGCTTTGGCGAGATAACACCATACGTTACCCAAAGCTTTCTATTTTGGCTCGCAAGAACATGTGCATACCTGCAACTTCGGTGCTAGCAGAATGCGCTTTTTCAACTGCTCAATCGACGGCGTGCCTCGTTGGCGCCCAAAACAGTAGACATTTTAGTTTTTGTTAACCGTAATTGGGAGTTGTGTAACCTGGACACTTAATGTAAAATTAAGTTTAGATTTAAGTAAAATTTTAAATGAATGACATCATTGATTGAGACGTTTTTATTGTTTTTAAATTTTTATAAGTACAAATTTTAAAAAATTATTTAGACGGGTATCCACCCGTTCGTTCAACGGGTACCCGGACAAGCATTTTTGCAATTTTTGACAGACTTAGTAATTGATAATAATAGAATTCTATTAACTGCTTCCATTGATAAAGAAAGCTCTGCTCTTATCCAACTGTAGTATCTGGCAGGCCCCATGTAAATTTGATACTTTAAGAAGTAAAACAAAGAAAAGAAGAATGACGCCATTAGTTGCATCATATTCATCTTAAGTCCTATTGTTTGCATCAGGTTTTAGTTTACGCCAAGATGGTAAAGAAAAAAAAGCTAAAGCTGTTTTACGATTATAATTAAATATATGAGTTTTAGTTCGAAAAATAATTTTAAGCTTTAGGTTCCTTTTTATATGGATCATGTAGGAGTTTCATGAAATTTAAAATTGAGTCCTGGAACAGCATAAGAATGCCTAAAATTAGTAATTTGAAATGTGTTAAAATTTTTAAATGCATAAAATAATTTTTCATCAGGCTGCCATAATATTATTGGTCTAGTTTATAACATTGATGCTTTAAGAAAAGTTAGTTAAGCTAGTAACTATGCAAAATGAACCGTTGTCAGGCATTTCAGCCTGGTTGCTATTAACCAAACATTTGTTGTATAAAAATACTCATGTGATAATTATGGGGGTAATCCAATAAAGTTATTACTTTTTTCAGTTTATTTTTGTTAAGGTTAATAAATATGTGGTTGCTAGGCAGTTAAGGTATTCATAGCAACACAAAATCAAAACGGTGGAAATGGTTCTTAAATCTTTTTATAGGACGAGTTATTAGTTTTGTCCAGTATAAGTGAATTCAGGTCTACTGTGCTTTGCGGTTAACAGGAAACCGCAGCTCACTTTATCTAAATTTTACATCGAAAAAGTTCAGCTTCAGAAAAGAACGTTAGGATATTATCAAGCCAAACTTCATAATGAGTATATCAATAGAAAAATCTTGCTCAATTTTAGAGTAAGGTTTATTTTTCCTGTGTGATATAATGCATCGAAGAACTATATTAAAAGCAAAAACTTCCAGTTAAAGACAGAGAAGACGCAATAACTATAACTTAAAAAAAAAAGTTCAAAAAACAGCCGAGAAATTTCAATATGCAACGCTTCAATGTTATTTGAAAAAAAAAGGAGTGTTTAAGGAAAATACTGATAAATAAAGACACTGAACTGTTATTTTAAAATGACGCTAGTTGACGAGTAAGTGTTAGAACTAAAGAAACTTTGATTTGCTAATGAATGTCTATAACCTAAATAAAAGTAGGTCGTTGTATAACTGTTAAGGTGGCAACTCTTGTTAAAGTTATTATTTCACGTAAGCGGTACAAGAATAAATGGAAGCTTCAAACGGTGCTATTACAGTCGAGGGGGATACTCGAACCACGATTGTGAGCCGAAAGTCCTAAAACTAGTCAACCACCGCAATCTATTGCGAGTGTTATGAATTTCTTTATAAAATTTAAAAATTTTTTTGTCTGAAGCTTACTTTTAAGGAATAGGAAACATATTAGCTTCCATTATTTGGTTTATAATTTCTGGGCATATCTAAACTAAAAACTGATTTAGTAATGTATACTGGTTTTGTATTGCATTATTAATACAAAATCTTAATTTCTATCATGACAACATTAACTACCATAATATCTACAAATTTGCGTGCGAAAGGAAAAGGGAGATAAGTCAAAAAAAGTCGAAAATGAGTTATATACGGCATTTGAATAGTAATATTAAGTATCAAGGAAAAAAGTTTAAATTTTAAATACCCCCTCAAAAAATAAGCACTCGATTCATTATACAAGGCTTGAAACTGTACTTTTCAAAAAAGTTGCAACTGCACCAATTTCATATTGCTTCTGCTGTAAAGTGACATATCATGACTCATCTCCCTTTTCCTTTTACACGCAGAAATATTTATTAATATTATTACAACAGTTTTTTTCACTAGTCAGGTGACTTTTAGTAAGGGTGAAAGTCAACTCCTGTAGTTGGCCGAAAAAACTTCTTATTTATTATCTTCCATAAAGTATGTAAGAAGGTGTGGGGGAAGGAGGAGGTAGCTAGTCCGTACGCGGCTTGAGTCTCTCCTAAGACTTGATTTCTTGTTTTTTAACAAAAGCATTGAATTTCAATAGTTTAAAAAATTAATCTTAAACTCAGCATTGAATTTAAACCATTTTAAAGTAAAAAATTATGTTTGTGCCAAAGTTTACGGTATATTTCGGTATAAAGACACCCTATTTTGGTATAATACGGTATGAAGCCACCGCAGTTTACGGTATATTTCCTTTTGACAGTAACGTATTTAGAGATATTAACTTTGTGAGAAGTTTTGTGACAGAACTTTTAATATCAAACAAAACTTTTCATGTTAAAAATAGTTGTATAAAATATTACTTAAGTATTGCCACTTCTAAGAATTTATCTTTTTCTGGACAAAAAAATTATAAGAAAAAGAAAAAGGTGGGTCTATAATAGCCGGACATTTTTGAGAGAAATTATATTGAGAAAAGATCTTGCCAAAGAAAGTTAATAAAGTTTACCAAGAAAATAGATTTTAGAACAGTTATAAAAAAAGTTATAAAATAGTTATAAAACATTTATAAAAAAAGGGGGTGAGGTTAAATAACTCTCTAAGATAATTTTGTGAAGAAAGACTATTAGCTAGATTCATAACAGAATAAAAGACTATATTTCTCTGCAAATGTATGTTTAAACTAGGGTATTACGATATCGCTACCGAACTATTGAAGTATCAAAAAACACCGAACTATCGGAAGTAATGATATTGAAAGCGCGAAATCAAAAAACTCAATTTCAATATCAAGTGTTTGAAAGTGAAAACATTTTTTCCTATAATGAAAATTGCTCCAATCACTACCGAAGTCCTTTTGCCATTACCGAACTCAATATCAAAAAAAAAATTGGTAATAATAATACGAATTGTTTGAAATAAATTTAATTAAAAATATTTTGTCCTAAATTAAAAAACGTCAGAGCATAATAATTTTACTTGAAAATTTGACATTCTATTAAAATTATATTATGTAAATTTAATTTAAAGAATTCTCCATTAAAATTTTTATTTAAAATTGAATTATAGAGTACAATCTTTCTAATTCGAATCTCCTTAATTCGAAAACCTCCATAAATTCGATTAAATGCTAAGTCACCGTGAAATGCGTTTAAGAAAAATCAACTTTCTATAACTCAAAAATCTCTCTAATTCGAACTTTTATTTTTCCCCATAAAATTCGAATTAAAGAGATTCTACTGTAGTAGTAATTTCATAAAGTAATTAATTTTAATTATTTTTATGGTTTAATTTATTTTTGCAAACGTTATTTCTTATAAAAATAAGTTTACAGGTTTGTCTAAAAAAATTAATTGTGAGAATAACATTGTTTTATTGTTTTGAAGAAAGTGACATCTTAAGAGTTATTAAGAGCATGCTAAGAGCAAGTACTTATTGGGAATTCTTTTAAAAAGATTTTCACGGCAAAGATGTTGCCCAATGCAAACAGCGCCCATCATAAATAAGCACCAAGCGAGGCAGCACCACAGGGATAAGGTTTTATCTTCGAGGCTGCCACAAAGACATTTTTAACAGTATTGAAAATGACAGAAAAAAGCGATCATCTGAAACTACAACTGAAGCATTGGCAATGGAAACAATTGGTGAAGCTGCGGATTAAAATGTAAGCCAAGCCCAGATTGTTGAAGGAGGTAAAAAAATGAAAATTGACATTTCTTCTTATTGCAAAGTAAAAACAAAATTTTCCTCAAATGATAAGCGACAGCTCACAGCAGACTTAGAAATCATGAAATATTTGTGCGTGTACCATTTACACATGTTGCTTCTGATGGGTTCAAAGATCTTATGTGTTTCGCAATGCCTGAAGTTAATCTTAAAGCACCTTCCACATATTTAAGGAGCAAGTTACCCATCTTATACCAAAATATCAGAGGCAAATTTGATTACTATGAAAAAGGATTTAGCAAATGTTGATGCTGTTGGTTTCACAACGGATCTGTGGTCAAGTAGAAGCAATGATGCGTATGCTGCTTTAACTTTGCACTACATAAACTCCAACCATTAGCATAACATAAACTCCAACCATTAGCTTAAGTACTCTTTGCTTGGATGTGTTGCGTTCCCCGAGCGACACACTGGAGATAACATTGCTCTCAAAAATACGTTTTTGTCTTGTAGGCGGGCTAACCAAAAGAGGTGTTTGGTTCTTTTAATAGTGGCGATAATTTAAGTTTACACTATCAAACACTTTCAAAGAGACCGTTCAATACCGAACTTTTGAAAGAGTTGATATTTAAAAACTTACTTTCAATTTCAATATCATAACTTCGGTAGTGACTGGTTATTAATACCGACTTTTCTCCTTATTGCAAACCCTTAGTTTAAGCCTTGTTAAGTAATAGGTTAATATCTGTTTTTTTTTGGAAAGTAATATTTCTATGTCTATTTTACCTGATGATTTGACTACCCCTCAAATGAATGTCGCTACCCCGACCCAATTTCACGAATATATGTCACTACCACGACGTTTACCGAAACAAATATAAGGCATCACAAGTTTGAGGTTGTATTTGACTATTTAACTATATGCTAAATATAAATTTTATTGCTATTATAATATATCAAAATATTAAATAATTAACTATTTTGATATTTAAAAGAGATATTTTGATTACTCATTTATTACTATTAAAAACCTTTTTAAAAAAAACATCAAGTTCATTGTCATTACTTTTTGGTCTACTTGATATAATGGCTCAAAAAAAAAAAAAAATAGCGGTCCATTCCTTCAGCGCTAACCCACTATATATTGAATATTGAATTAACACTGATACTGAAAAGAATTTACAGTTGGTTGAACGCAATGTAATTTAGTTAATACATTATCGATATAAGAATGCTTTATTTAGTTGTACTTTGGTGATATAAAACCTTTAGTGATGGCTATGTAGTATGTATGTAGGTAACAATTAATATAAAACTTTCTGTTGTAATTTTTTGAATTTTCTAAATCAAACTACTTAGAAATTAGATTCTAAATTAAAATGTTGTGTTTGAATTTCGACGCAACTTCGAAGAAGAATATTGAAAGTTATAGCATTCGCATTGATTTGCTTCAACCATTCATAAAATCGCTCGATAGTGACAAGCGTAACAAAACTAATGACACAACTTTTGAGAGCGGCAAAAGCGATTGATTTTGTAATAATTTTTTTAACATTTTTAGTTTTTGTACGACTTAATATTATCTTTACTGTTGATGTTTATTGTTACAAAGACATAATTACTAGAACTTCAAGTCTTTTTTGAGCTCATAAAAGCGCAGAATCTTCGTGATCTACAGTGAGAAGCATGCTTCTGAACTTATCAATTAATGTAAGCAGCTTCGATCTAGGGACATTTTCGTAGTACATTATATCTTCCAAATGATGTTCTCCTCGAAAATATTTTGACATATTTAAAAAAAATACCAAGTCCTCCTTGTCAACAACTTCTACTAATTGTAGGAAACCCATTTTTTCGGCAACTGTAAAGTTACTAAATATACTGATTTCGTTCTTTTTAAGGTAACGTTTTGCTATTTCAATTAACTCTTTGCTTTTTTTATCATCAGAAATAAAATTTTCATTTACAGGCAAAATAATGACGTATGTATGCAGTTGTTTCAGTATTCCGTGTATAAGCATCCACTTCACTATTTGGGCTTGCTCACTCTGCTGTTGGTTACAACGTATATTGCGGTAATCGCCGAGCGAAGTTGGAGAAGAAAATATGGCAAGCACTTTATGAAGCGAATGTTCTTGGAAAACTTTGGCAAACTCTTCTGCTGCTTTGCTATCTTTAGCAGTCGGTGCGTCTTCGGAAAGAATATATACGTTGCTCTCAGCAAGTGGGTATATTACAGTACACTTACCCCAATACACCAGATGGGCAACTACTTGAAATATTTGCGGTAAAGATATATCGGCATCTTGACTTAATGTTTGAAAATTCTTTACAGGACTTGAATGTTTTATTAGCCTTTTGAGAACAGGAGAAGCATCAATAGGAAGAAAGGAAATAAGATTATCTCGACCGCTTTCGTCTAAAAGCAACATTGTATGATAAGGCTTAATTCCTTGCATATATTGAATAAATTTCAACTCCTTTATCATTGTTTTTTTTCCACTGTGAACCATATGCGGTAGTGAATAGCTTAAATTGATCCATTTATTTAACTTTGTATTGAGAACACCACCGCTGCACATGCACTCAAAAACTTCGGTTAAAACTCTTGCTAACTCACTTTCTTTCAAAATGGATTCAAAAGGATTCAATTCAACATCAGATATTTTTTCAGAACATTCTCTTTGAGCAAGCATTATTTCCCGCTGAGTGCTAAAATACCGACACCTGTATAGGGGTAGAAATTTTGAATTAGCGCATCAACAGACATTAAAAGATAAAAAACTACGGCCTTCTATAATAACAGGCCTTGACATCGTGCAACGAAGTTGTTTAACTGAAGGCCGATTTCTAATACTGTGTTTACATTTTCATCTTTTAATATTAGACGAAAGTTTGTGTTCGCGCTTTTTTAATAAACCTTTAAAATTTGATTGGTTTATAAATTAGATAGCGCAACTTCAAGACGTTAACGTTGTAAGGTTCAAGACGTTACATTGTAAGGTAATAATATTTTCAAACTAACGATAAGTTTTTTTAATAATTAAAATGCCTTTAAAATGCTGTGTACCTCTTTGCAAGTCGAGCTATCACTCAACTACAACAAAAATATCAATTTATAAATTCCCGAAGAATCCAGAGGAGAGAAAAAGATGGAGTGATGTTATCCCAAGAACTGGTTTTATTGTTACAGACTATACAGCAGTATGTCGACTGCATTGGCCAAATGATGCACCTTTCGAAAGCAAATATGGGAAGCAATGACCTTTAAACCACCATCTGTTTTTAAAAATATTCCGCCTAATTGTTTAGCCACAACAGCTAGTAAAGTTAGAAAAACTGTAACTTCAAGCGGTTTTCGAAACATTTTACCAGATGAGTTAAATGATTTTCTAAAAGAGGATGAACTTATATTTGACGATATTCAATCTTTGTTAAGTGATAATAACGATGTTATTGTTTTCCAGCTTAATAAAAAAGTTTACACATACAATCAAAAATGTACAAACTTGGTGTTCCATTATTTATTTTAGAAATTTTCGATGATTATTCATTTGTAGCTTACCATAATGGCACAACTTGTAATATTTCATCTTTAGTTGTAAACAAATTAAAGTTAATAAAAAAAAAAATCAGCTTTATTTGAAGCAGTTAGATTTTAAAAAAATAGAGAAAGCTCGCATCAGTCAAATATTCTATTCGAGCACCTTAATGCTATGAGAAAAGTTAATGTTGGTGAAGTTTTATATACTCCGGATATTATATGTAGAGCATATGAGTATTTTGCTATGCGACGAAGTTTTTATGATCGTTTGTGTATTGACTACAAGTTGCCAAGTATAAGGTCTTTAACACGATTGACTTAATAAATAAGCTCAATGGAGGACCTAAATTTCATAAATAGTATTTTTATGAATTTAGATCCATTGAAAAGAACTTCCATACTACTAATTGATGAGGTTTATGTCAAAGCTTCATTACTTTACCAAAGAGGTGCTTTGTTTGGTCAAGCAGTAAACTACCCTGAAAAGTTAGCTAAAACAATTTTATCATTTATGATTAAATGTCTTTTTGGAGGTCCAGAATTTATATGTAGAGCTCAACCTGTTGCAAATCTTTCCTCTGAATTTCAGTTTGCTCAATGTCAACAAATTGTTAATACAATAAATAATATTGAAAATAGTAAAACACTGGTAATAATTACTGATGGTAACCGTGTAAATCAAAGGTTTTTTGGAATGTTTAAAACACTTGATAGTAAACCATGGTTACAACATCAGGTATATATTTATTGTATGATTATGTGCATCTCTTAAAATCTATACGAAACAATTGCTTGACAGAAAAGACTGGCGAACTTCAATTTTTGAACAATAAAGAACTGGCTTTGGCTAAGTGGAGTGATTTAGAAACTTTATATAAAACAATAGTCTTTTTAAACTCTCTAAACTTACAGTTAAATCGGTTTATCCAAAACCAATAGAGAGACAATCTGTAAAGCTTTGTTTGTCTGTTTTTTTGCGAAGAAACAGTAGCTGCATTAAAAACGCATCCAGAGATTGAAAATAAAGCATTTGAAGGTACTGCTATATTTATTGAAAGTTTTTTTTTCTTCTTGGAATATTGTTAATGTCAAAGCACCTGGTGCTGGCATTCGGTTTAGAAATTAATTATGCGGAGAAATCCACTCAGTTGGGGATCAACAGTTACAACTGCTACGAGGTATAGCTGAACTGTCAAATTTTATAAAACCAACAGGTAAGCATGTAAAACAGCTTACGCTAGATACTAGCAATGCAATAGCGCATTCATGTTATGGCTCAATTGATCTCGTCTTATTAGGTTGGTTTTCAACAGATCCACTTGAAAAAGTTTTTTCTAAGCTTCGACAGGGATCTGGAGGTACTTACTTTATAAACGCTAAATCTGTAATTGAAAAAATTAATATTCAACATACTAAATTGATATTACAACTTGACATTCCTGTTGATGGTATCGATGGTCATACTTGTGACACATGTTTTAGAGATATTTCTACTGATGAAAAAGAACTTTTGGATAATATACATGATCTTGAAAGCTCAGTTAATAAATCTACATTAGTGGCTATAGTTTACATAGATGGCTATGTGCAAAAAAGCGAAATAAAAATTTATGATGACACTACCAATTATTATTATAAATATGGAAGTTATCTGAATAGCCTAAACAGAGGCGGACTTGAAATTCCTTCTGATACTTTTGTCCAATGGTCAATACTTTGCTTTTTGTTTTTTCAAGGTGCTACTGAGCCTTTATGTAGAACATTTTGCGTTACTCAGTTTCAGTTCATTGCAGCTAAATATATATTTAAAATCACAAAAAAATAATGCAAAATATATTCTAATATTCTGCTAAAGAATTACTCACTAATTACCACTCCCAGCAGTAGCAAAGAATCTGAAACGAAAAAACTAAAGCTATCATAATTTTTGTGAAAATTAGTTTTGTAATTAATTATGCTATTTACTTGTTATGTTTTTTATTTTCTCTTTAGCCTTTATGTCTCTCAATATGTTTGGATTTGTAAATATTTACTCAGTTGAGATATATTAATAAAACTTTTTTTTTGTTGCTTGAATCAACTTTTGTTGGTGTTTTTTACTGTTGGTGATTTTTAATGTTTTCTTTTTTTTTTAGTTATGTTTCTGTAAGCAAAAAAAAAAAAAAAAAAATACAGTTAAAAAAATACAGAGATTTTTATTAGAAAACATAGACTGCCATTACACCCTACTTAATATAAAAACATATTAATATAAGTAAAAGTGAAAGTTTAATCGGCCTTCAGTTTTTACGGCATTTTGCGCAATGTCAAGGCCTGTTGTTATAGAAGGCCGTGTAAAAAACACTTCGTAAATAACAACATACAAGAATTGCTGTTACAACAAAATATAATTTACGCTAATAACAAACTGTCATCATAAAAAAGTCAACTTTGTTAATTTCTTATTTAAAATATAACTGAAATAAAGAAAAAGAATCTTTTCACTGTAAAAAATAAAAATAAATTTAAAGGTACCTTTTTTCTTCGTGCCTTAAAGCTTTCCCGATCATTCTACATATATTTTGATAGTGTTTAACAACAAAATCGTCGGTGTTCGAGTGCAAAGCAAAGACGACATGAATTATCTTATTTGTAACGTCTTCATTAAGCGGATGATCATCCTCAATCACACAATCTTCAAACGCATTATCCTCATAACCTGTCATTAAAACTGGATACCCGACAAGCTTTAGTTTATCTATTTTCACTTCAAAGTTTGTCTCCACAATTTTTGGTACAAGAAGGGTGGCGAGTAGAACGTCACTGAAGCCATACAATTCTCCATTCTGAAGAAAATGAGTTTGCGATAGTGCCACATGAGGGCTCTTAACTCTAGCGTAGGGGCTCTTAAAAGAACTTTTCAGATTATTTTTATTTGTTTGAACATGTTCACAGCATGGATCATTGAAAGGATATCTGTATAACAAACGTTCTCCTCTGCTTCCAGATACAACTAATAGGATGCTAATAGGAGTATTTTCATTCATAGCTTAAAATACAAACACTTACAAGTTTGCATCAGTAGAATAAGATTTTAAAAAATTAAATAATAATAAAAAAATATTATTCTTTTCATTCAGCAATTGATAATTTATTTTAAAGATAACATTTTTCCCCCCATACGTTGACATTATATTTCATATTATTAATACGCACATATTCAAATTGAAAAAAAATTATATATTCAACTTAAGAAATAGTTCACAAAAGTTACTTACGCAATATTTCACGAGTATCTTCTCGTTCAAACAATGACAACATTTTAAAGTTATTTAAAAATATATATCCCCAGTTTCTTCGACAAATATTCAAACAAACGATTTATAAGATATATCCACAAAAAAAGAGATTCGACTAGTTCGACGGGAATACATTTGATGAAAATAAAAATAAAAAGTTATAAAGACCAAATACAAAATCTAATCTGCAGAAGTAAACGCGACAAATTAAAGTTAAACAAATAAAAAATCAACTTATGCTTTGATTACTTAAGTTAACATTATCGCTAAACAAAACATCTGATGTAGAAATACCCTATAAAGTCAACAAAACAAAGGTTTGCTAATTCTATTGGAGGATAGACTTTATTGTTTGTCGTGACGTAGAAATAAATATTGTCTGTCGTGACGTAAAATAAATAAGCAAAAACTAAGGTTTTTTAAAATGATATAAATAAATCTCTTTTAAATTAAAAAAAATTACAATTTATTTTGAATGATATACAATAAAATAATCCTTAAATTAAAAATCTTTCATTTGAAATCATCACAATCGTGAAGATCTTTCATTTAATCTCTTTGTACATAGCTTCATAAGTAGATTTTCTGAAAAATTAAATGTTTCCAAAAACGATATTAAAACGTTGAAAAAATCCTAATTTAAACATAAACATAATCAAACTTAATCATACAAAAAAAAAATTTATTAGTTTTGCTAGATTTAATTATTTTTGGTTTTGTTTACTAAAAATATTGTCTATATTTTAAACAAACATTTAGCGCAATTCTTACTGAACCACTTCAGTTAAAGAACAAATTTATATCGTTTACAGAATTGCGTTTTAGGAATACAGTATTTTTTTTTATGATTTATTACATTTACTTAACAAAAGAAAACTTATAGCGAAGTTTATTAACATATACAGTTTTTTTTTTCCTTCCTAAAGAAACACTAAGTTAAAATGTGGAAACAAATAAGAAACATAAAATAGTTAAAAATCAAAAATAATTCTCAAATAATTTTAACATGTTCTCAGAAAACATCAAAAGTATATGAAATCGAAGTATTAAAATACTTGATTAGCAAACTATATACACTTAAGTAGGGGAAGTTGGGGTACAGTGGATCGAGGGGCACAGTGAATAAGAGACATTTTCTCAAAGATTAAAACTTTGTTTACCTTGATAATGTAATCATTTTATGTGCTCATATATCAGATATCTTTATTTATAGTTGTTACCACATAATTTTTGATTACCGGTTTTGGTAGGTAATTTTTGTTTTTAACTAAAGTAAATTTTCTTACCGTCCTGCGTTATGGAGATCATGGTTGAAATAATTTTAAAAGTTGAAGTTTCTTATTTGGATTATTGATATTTATGCTTCCTTTTAGGAGTTTAGCTTTTCTTTTAACAACACTCATGTCCCAAGAAATTAGACTTAAACTTAATTTGTTATGGTGGGGCACAGTGCATTGGGGTACAGTGAATAGGTTGATTCACTATGCTCCATTAATGATCTTAAAGATTAAATTCATGCATTTTTTACATGAAAATGAATTTATTAGTTTTAAGTTATGAATAATATTTGAATAATTTTTTAATATTTTTATAAGTTTTGTTATCAATAAAACTATTTTTTTTTCTTCTCAATTTTTAAAATGTCTGTTTTTTCGATTTTATACTTATCTAATTAATAAAAGTATGCTAAAAGTATAATGTACAGTATCTTTACTTCCTCAGCCTCAAAGTTACTTGGCTATGCTCCTGTTCACTATCATTAATCCACGGCTGTGTTCATTTATTCACTGTGCCCCAGTACTGGGGCACAGTGAATATGGTACCAGTACTGTACCCCAGTTCTGGGGCACAATGAACAACATGTTATGAATAATAATATAAACGACTTTTGTCGTTTATGTTATTATTCATAACATAACACGACAAAAGTCGTGTTATGTTATTATTCATAACATAACACGACTTACTTTAAAACCTTTCTGTGAGCCATTAGATAATAAATATTTGGGTTTTAGCGGTTTATTATCACGAAGGGCATATATCTCAATCCTTTCGTCTTGAAAAAAATAAATTACATATTTTAACTTTTGCTCAATTTCAAAAATAAAGAAATCCGATCCACTGTGCCCCAACTTCCCTTACATACACATAACTATATACACCTAATAATTAAGAAATAAAAGCGTTGCAAAGTTTTTCAGAGTCGTGTTTTGAATAAACCAAACAAATACAAACTGAGCTTACCTTCGTCTAAGCATTTAAACCGTTTCTGTTAAGAAACATTTAAGGCTTTATTTGCTTTAAATTAAAAAACTTCTGGCTGTAGCTAAAAACCAGTTACTTATATATTTATATATATATATATATATATATATATATATATATATATATATATATATATATATATATATATATATATATAAAAAGTATAATCTTGTAAGTAGTATACCGATAGTTAACAGGTAAACACTAGTAACACGTTAACCATCGCACCCGGTAAACTCACCTAAGAGGCTAACCGTCGCAACAGGCGAACCGTCGTAACAGGTTAAACGTCGTAACAGGTCAACCCCTCATAACAGGTTAACTTACGTAACAAGCTAACCATCACACGCTGACAAAATATTACATTTTATTACAAAATTAACATTTAAGCAATTTAGCAGTGTTTTGAGTAATACGAGGTTTTCCAGGTAAATAAAGCAATTTTAGTCATTTATGCGTATTTATCTCGCTTCCTTGTTTTTTGTTGTTGTGTAGGATACGAGATATTGCCCGTTAAACATCGATGGCACACTCATACAGGAGTCTTTAGTGTACGATATAGGTGACTCTAAACTTTTCATACTACAGTAGAATCCCGTTAACTTGGACTCTGAAGGGGTACATATATATTGTCCAATTTAGCGAATTAAGAAAAGCTCTCATTATGTCAGACTTTTTGTAAATACACGACTTATCGAGATTTCAAGACTTTTCGAATTTTCTTCAATTTGTAAAGATTATTTACATATATATAGGACTATATAATCTTATGTGAAATATATATTTTTGTATATATAATATATATTATAAACAAAAAAAGTTCGAAATTGATGCTTGTTTCAGTGGCTCCCATAATTCTTTTTCAAAAGCATTCAAAGCTACTCTTCCAATTTCACCACTCGGAGTAAAAATGGAAAAACAAACAAGGGTATCAATTGCTTTACGAACCTTTTTCAGTTGTTGGCTTTGTTACCGTTTTATCAATCGTTTCGCTTCCTTCTTCCTCTTAAACTTTTTATAGTTTTCTCTGTTTTACTCCTCTAATAGTTCAGAGGTCATCCGGCTCTTTTTTTGCGCACAGTAAAAGCAATTTTAAAATTAGCATAAGTTTTATTAGCTCTCGTTTTAAGACTTTATTTGATTTTCATGCGTGGTAATGAGCTGTCTGCATTTCACTTAGACTTTAAACAAATTAAAAAAAAAAGAATTGGATTGGTAAACTATTGAAGTTTCGTTATTATATGCAGTTATTATATGCAGTTTCGTTATTATATGCAGTTATATACAATTCAAAACAAATATGCTAGTTAAGCGAAATATTTTGCGGAAGAGATCCTCAAAAACAGTACGAGTGGTCCCACTTTTATACAATTTTATAGTTAGTTGATAGAGTATGTTCAAGGGGAATTAATTATCCCTCCGACTTATCCAGAGTTTGAGTTAATGGATTCTACTGCAGTGTCTTATGAAAATGTTGCCAAAAGTTCGGGTGATTAGAGCTAAGAACAAAAAAGTACAGTAAAAACGCCGTCACCGTAAAAACCCCGTCATCATTTGGGGACAAATAAGTTTTTAAAATGATCATATTAAATGAAAGTTTATCTATAAACTTAAAATTTTATCATAAAATTATCAAGTGCTCAAAAGATGTAGCCATGTAAAAGAACTTATCTACTTAATTTAAATTCTTTATTACAAGTTCTTCAAAACAAGGGAGTTTTTTAGCTATAACTTAAAAGAGATAAGTATACAAAAGTAGCATGCTTGATTTCAATTTTGGTTATAAAACGTGTCACGCACATCTTTATACATGTGCGCGTATAGGATTTGACGTTATATAGTATAAAATGCAAACTCTTGTCAGTTCCCTAGTATCAACAACAAATTTAAAAAAACTAAAATAAACATAATAATCAATTAATGTGAACTTGATGTCAAATGTGCTGACTAGAAATTATTAACTTTGTGATATTCTCATAGCTACCTTTACATCAGTTAAGTTTTATTATTTAAATGCAATGAACTCCAGCTTTCAGCCAACTCCACTTTATAAACTGATTTCATATTTGGTATGATTTCTATTTTTTACTATTTCTTACTTTTCCATTCGCCTAAAGTGCAACATTAATAATAACTTATAACAACATTAATAATAACAACATTAATAACAAGTCGCACACACCGTTTGTTGATGGTTTATTAACTATGATTAACATGTTGTTACCTTTGGATTACATGTCAATGGTGTTATGTCTAACCCATTAGTGCGGTTTGAAGTAAAACACGCAAAAAAAACCAACAAAAAACTAAAACCACTAATATTAAGTTTAAGAACTATTTAAAGTATTAGTTAGGACTTTGATCTTCCAATACCTCAAAGACTTGATATAGCAGAGACTTAACCAATGACTTGATATAGCGGAGACTAAATCAATGACTGTACAGATTTTTGAATGTAATTATTTAATCAACAATTTTTTTTTCACTTGCAATATATGCTGTTAATATTGATGCCTAGATCTGTAAATCTATAATGGATAAAACTCCAAGGCGTATCCCATTTTGAATTTGAAGTTCAAATTTACTTCTATATCGGGATATTTAAATTTCTTTTCAATATGCAGTAAACAACAACAACGACAGCTGATAACAACAACAACAGCTGTAAACAGCAACAACAACAGCTGTAAACAACAACAACAACAGCTGTAAACAACATCGAAAATTCTCTTAGAGATGCCCTTAATTTTGACATCCATTGAATTTTGACATCCATTGAATTAAGAAAATAAAAAGACTATATATAATATTACGGATAAAATAAACAAAAAATATAAATGGACTGACAATATAATTGCAATTGAAATTATCTATTATAGAAACAAAAAAACAAAATTGTAGATTATGGTTATGACTTTTTGACTTTTTGAAAAAAAAAAAAAAAAATTCCTGTGTCATAAATTGATGAACTTTTGTTAGAATACATTGAAAACATGTTCAATTCCTCTAGGTTGTAAAAAAAAGTCACCCTGCAATTAAAATTACGAATCGTCATTTATTTAATCTTGTTACTGCTACTACTACTAATACGTGTGGCTTTGCTGAAAATCATTTAAAACTTTTATAGATTAGAAGTGTTTAGAACTTTAGAACATTTTGGAAAATTCCAGAATATTTTAGACGACTTTAGAACATTCTGGAACATTTAAGAATATTCTTGAACAATTTAGAATACTCTAGAACAATTTAGAACATTCTGGAACAATTTAGAACATTCTGGAACAATTAAGAATATTCTAGAACAATTTAGACTGTGTATACATAGCTGATTATCTAATTTTATAGTTATTACAGAAGCAACACAATGGCAACGTACAAGCCTAGTGATAATAGCATTCAGAAGAACAAAGATGCCTGGACCAATAATCTGGTAAAATTTGAAGACTCATAAAAGAAGAAGAATGGTCCCTTTGGAAGAATATTCACTGGAAGAATATTCACTGGAAGAAAAGTGCAAATATCAGATGCTACCATTTCCTTGGACCAAAAATCAAAGGAAGAAAGGAGCGAATAGCGGAAATTTCCAAAGAAGTCACCAAATTGTGGAAGAACAAACTCAATTTTCCTTATGTATCTGATCAAGTTATACAAGCAAAGCTTGTTAAATACTGAAATGTAATGATGAATGTTTCAAGCGGGGAAGCTATGAACCCCTTGATGAAATTTTTGATATTACTAAAGTGGAAGGAAAGGAACATGGTTATCTTCTGAGGACAAGCGATTGTGCTATCTCCAAGTGGAAAGCAAAGGAACAGTGGAATAGTCTTACAGGCCAAGCGGCCAGTAAAGAAACGTTCCATCTCTCTAAAAGACAAAAACTTTCTAATAGGTCACCCAACTCATCATCATACTATTCTGGTTTTAGTAATTCTGACTCTGAGGCTGACGACAGTGAATATGAAAACGATGATGAAGAAGGTACTACACCAAGCAGAAAACATCATAAAAGCAAAATTGCAGTTAACTTGGTGACCTAAACAAGAGTATCAACAAACAAAGCTGCTAACATACGCAAGCAATTGGCTCGTGAAGGCATTGACATCCCAACTTCATGTCAATCAGCAATTTATAAGTCAACAACCAAAGAGGCAAGCTGAAAAAAGAAACGATTGAAAAGTTGCATATGGAAAGTTGGTCCTTACAGTTTGATGGCAAGCACATCAATGGAATCGATTATCAAGTGGTCGTCCTTAAAAATGAAAGAAGAGAAATCAAATTGGATGTCCTGGGCTTGGTAGATGGCAGGATAAAAACTATTGCTCAAGGAATTTCTAAAGTCCTTAATGAATTTTACCTATGGAGTTCAACACAGATGATTGATGCAGATGCTACTAGCGTTAACACTGGAAAAAAGAATGATGTTGTTGTAATATTGCAACAAATGTTTACAGAGAAACGCATCAACAAACCTCAGTTTATCAGTTGTCAACACATGTATTAGATAGAATCCTCCGTTTGGTGATGGATGAAGAACTTGGAAGTAAAACAGAATCGCCAAACATAGTATATCCATTTGTATCTCAACTGTTAAAGGAGTACGAACAACTTGAAACACAGTTTGATAACGGAATAGAAGAAATTCTTGAAACATCAGGCTGGAGAGATGATATGAAATCTTTATTTCATCTCACTCGAGCGTTCTGATTTTTTGATGAAAAGGGACATTTTCCATTGATCAAGTTTCAGAAATTACCCAACATCAGTAATGCGAGGTGGAATTCCAGAGCTATACTAGTGATCCTGGCCTTCATTTTAATTCCTTCAACAAGGACAGTTCTGCAGAGAGTATATTGATTTATATTGTATGGTTGGGCAGACCATTGGTTTACAGACCAAATGTACAACGAAAACAACTTCAATAACTTGGCTGAAGTACTGAATCCATACAAAAAGGCTTTAAGCTCTTTGAAAAATCACTGGAAGCGAGAGCCATTCATACTACAGATCCCCAGAAGTAATCAATGCGCAGAGCGCAATCAAAGTAATGAAGGAAATGTATTCATCAAAAATAAAGACAAATTGCACCTTCTCTTCCTTCTATGCAACAAGCAAGAGCAAGGTCATTGGCCTGAGTCATTGTTGGATTGAAAATTTATTGTATTATATGACTATGACATTCTAAATACATTTGAATACATAGTAGTACTTATGATAAAATCGATTTTTCAATGGTGGGTTGAACTTTTTTCAAAAGATTGCAAATAATAGTTCATTTCGTGCTTTTTAGGTAAAAGTTCATCAAACTACAGTACAGGAGCATAGGGTTGAAAAAAAGTCATAACCCTATTGTAGGTAAGCATTATTAAACTAAATTTAACATCGATATAATTATTGATAATTTAATTATCGGTAATATCGATAATTAATATTACAATAGTTACTAAAATATTATATTACGATAATTATATAATTTTGTACAAAAAATATTGTTTTGTTAAAATAATTAAATGCGGAATCTAAAATAAATTTGTTGATAAATTTATCTTTTTTATATTTATAATAGTAAGTATTTATAATTTGTACAATGTATAACAACAAAGCAACAAATAAAAAATTTATAGTTATTGCTTTTTACCTTTGAAATAGTGTATCGTCTTCATTTTCATTTGGGGCTGAGAATGACAAACTCCACATTGAAGCTTCTAAAAACAGAACACTATTAAATAGTTTAAATTTTTATGAAAAATGATGTATCTTGTACATCTTTTCAACAGGGATTAATTTACACTGCTCCATCATAGTGTTTTCTTATTTAAGCATTTGAATGGAAAGATATGTTTAAATCAAACTACAAACTTCAAAGTCTATAAAAATATTAGGGTAATTTTCGTATCAATTAATTTTAATTATTGATCCCATTATTTTAAATCAATTACGTATTAATTGATATTCTCAATTATAGAAACAAACTTATGAGTGCAAGTGAACATATAGAAGCATTCTTTCTACACAATAAATCCTTTAAATATGTAATAAATCCAAAATGATTCAACCAATCAAAGCTATGAAAGCTATAATTAAATTTGCTTTTACAAAAATGCTTTTTTAAAAACAAAAACTAAAACTGTTAATGTACTTTATTCATAAAATCTATTAACTTCATATCGGCATCGTCATATAGAATAAAAATTTAAATTCTGTAATCAAACTGTCTTAAAGAATCATAAAAGTTGTTTATGAAGTAGCAGTGGTAGAGCACTCGCTTCACATCATAAATTTCGAGGTTCAAATCTCGTATTTCAAATTTTTGTAGTTTTCAAAGTTTCGTAGTTTGCGAGTTAAAAGAGGGTTTTTTTAAGTAAAAAAAAAAAAAGAAAAAATAGTAGTCTATTTAATTGTAGTAGTGGAACCTTTGAAACCTTGGACCTTTGGTACCATGGAAAGGGGAGTATAATAATTTTTAAAAAAAAAGTGCTAAACAAATCAATGAATACAAAAAATTAAAACCTTTAATAGCTATCGCTGATGGTGAATAAATAAAAGCCATTGTAAATATGTAAATATTGAATAAACCATAAGAAGTTAAAAATTCAGTAGGTTAACGCAATTGTTAAAGATCAATAATAAAAAAAAATACTGAGCCATTTTATATGAAATTATTCAACGCAAAATTGTTTCATTTTATTTAATAAACAATTAATACTTATTAGCTTAAGTTTTTCAAACTATAATAATAAAATAATAATAGAATAAAAATAAAAAAATAATAAAAGTTAAACAAGGCCTTCTGTTATTGGAGAATTGAGTTAGTGAAACTTTATCATTATCTGGAAAAAAAAACGTAAATTTTATCTAAGGATGGATCCATAGGTAGGAGGTGAAGGGTGGGGTAGAGGGCAATAGAGACGATCGTCCCCCCTCTTTCCCTTAAAAATATCGAAAAGAATTTTTTTATAAATTTATATTGAACACAGCATGTTGCTTAAAAACGGAAGTAAATATAAAAGGCTGTTGAATAGTTTAAAAGATATGAAATTTGA
This sequence comes from Hydra vulgaris, assembly GCF_038396675.1. NCBI lineage: Eukaryota > Metazoa > Cnidaria > Hydrozoa > Anthoathecata > Hydridae > Hydra > Hydra vulgaris. The sequence continues at coordinate 11,625,382 of NC_088924.1, read as the reverse complement.
GTAAGATAGGAATAAACAAAAAAATAAAAATAAATAAATTGATAATATCATAAGGAAACATTTTGCTAGTATAACTTTAGCAGAAATTATAGAATCAAAGATTGTATTTAATTGCATTTAAAAAATATAAATAATAAAATTAATTTTGAGAATTTGTTGATTAATAATAAAAAAATGAAAGATTATTCATATAAGTAAAAAAAATATGCAAAACTTAGAGAAGTAAAAAGCAAATATTAATTTTGAGAATTTGTTGATTAATAATAAAAAAATGAAAGATTATTCATATAAGTAAAAAAAATATGCAAAACTTAGAGAAGTAAAAAGCAAATATTAATTTTGAGAATTTGTTGATTAATAATAAAAAAATGAAAGATTATTCATATAAGTAAAAAAAATATGCAAAACTTAGAGAAGTAAAAAGCAAATATGTTATAAAGAAATGCAAAATTTAATAGTACACTTTATTGTAAAAGATTTAATAAAAAACAGAATAAAAGATTTTATTGTAAAAATTTAACGGAGAAACCAATAAGAGATTTTATTGTAAAAGTATATTAAAAAAATAAAAAATAAAATACAAATATTAAGTATCACAAAACATTTTTAATGAAAGTATTTTTACAAAAACTTAGTAACACAAAACTATTTTAATGAAAACATATATATAATGAAAAGATATAATTATGATAATTTAAAGAGATATCCATTAAGAAGTCATTTTGAAACACAACTAAACCAAACCGAACAAACACCAATGATAATCTAGAAAACAATAAAAAATGTACTAAATATAATCTATACAGTTTTTATATATATTTAAAGTGATTTTATCTAAATACTTATTGTAGGGAAGAGGAGTATGAAAATAGCAGAGATAAATAACTTTTAATTAATCAGTTGTCCTACTGAAAATTTTTAGTAAAAACAATTTTATAACAGTCAACAGGTATTATGAGTCCGTGGCTGCCAGGCCTACAGTGTCCTCAAAAAAAAAAGGGACAGCATGACTTTTTTGTTAAAAGTCATAAAAATCAATGTTGAATCACTTATTTTAAAATCTTTTTTCTTAATTATAAAATTAGAACAAATAATGAAATATGCTATTTATTTTTTTTGAGAAAACTAACATAAATGAAAAAATTGTATACATTTTTTATAATAAAGTAAAGTTGATTTTACCATAAAATTTTTAAAAATTTTTTGTTTTTAATATTTATATTATATTTACTTTTTTTTAAAATTTAATTTATTTACAATTTTATTTACAATTACTCTATTTACTATTTAGATATTTAATTTAAACTATTTTAATATTTAAAATGAAAAGAAATTGAAAAAAAAGGAGGTGGGCCCTCAAATTAAAAACAGGTAAAAAAAGGATATCTTTAACATTATATATATTTCCCATTAAAGTTTTCCTCACTATAGAGTGTTACATGTAATTTTATATTGCTTTTTTGCAAAGTAAAGTTGTTTCTAACTTTTCATATCTTCTGACTCAAAAAAATTTATATTTCATTTAAATTAATTTTTTTAGCATTTTATATAATTAGAAAATATAATTAAATGGCAACAATGGCAAAGTTAGATGCTTTTAATTCTACTACTACAAAAATTCAACCATTAAACAGGTATAAGACATTCATACTATAGTATTTTAACATTTAGTTTGAACTATATCATTTGTTTATCAGTTAAAATTCATATTTACCAATTTAGGAAAAAACACGTTTCAAACTTTGATTAATGTAGAATAATTCAAATGCACAATGCAGACTGGTTTTTGCGTAATACTTACAAAGAAGTTGGATGTGATAAATCTACACTTCAAAGAGTTGTGTCCAGATTTATTTCTCAAAATTCAATTAGCAGAAAGTCAGAGTAAGGAAGAAAGAAAAAAATGACAGAAAGAGAAGATCGATTGATTGTGAAGGAAGTGATGAAGAATCATAGGATATCAGTGAGTCAGATAAAGCAAAATTTAAACCTTGAACACTTATGTAACAATAAAATTGTTGCAAGAATAAAGAAAAGTGAAGAGTTTACTTCAGGGTGGCAAACAAAAAAAGCCTTTAATAAACAAGAAAAATCATTTTAAGAGATTAAAATGGTGTAGAGATCATTTAAGCTGAACTTCAGATCAATGGAAATGTGTATATTGACAGATGAGTCATCTTTTGTGCTACAATATGGTAATCGAGAAAGAATCTGGAAAAAAAAAGATGAACCATATAATCCAGAGTGCAAACATGCCACAGCAAAACATGACAAAAAAATCATGGCACTTGCTGCTTATGGAGTGGGAAACCTGTACAGAGTTGAAGGAATTATGGACCAACATAAGTACCATTATAATTTAGTTCACCAATTAACACCTAGCATACAGTAAAAAAAAAATAAAAGATATATACTAAAGGCTGATATACCTACCTTTGAGTGGCCGGCACAATCACCTGATCTTAATCCAATTCAGAACCTGTGGTCTATATTAGATTCTAAACTAAAAGACAGAAAACCTTGTAATGAAGATGAATTATTTTTGACACTTTTAAAAGGTTGGAATTTACTGGAAGTTAGCTTGTTAACAAAACTAGTTGAAAGTATGCCCCTTAGATGCCAAGCGGTTATTGATGCAAAAGGTCATGTGACCAAGTATTAAATATGAATATTATATTTAAAACTGATTGAATTTCTATTTAGTTGTATCAAGGGAAAATGTAATTGCATTAAGCATTCTATATTAAACAACATAGATGTAAAAAATTAGAAAACATACTCAATTTTACCATTCTTTTTTAAAAAAGTTGAATTTTCCTATTTTAGTTGATATTTACTAATTCCATAGTTTTGTTATGTCTAACTGTTTCATTGACTTGTTATTTTATTTTTAATGACAAATAATAGAAGTTATTATTTGACATATTTTAAGTAAAGTTAAAAAATATTTGAGAAAAAATTATTTTTTTTTTGCTTTTTTGAAAAAAATCATGCTGTCCCATTTTTTATTGAGGACACTGTATGTTATTTTATAAAAGCTAAATGTTTTAGTAATTTAGTAAACAGTGTTGGATGACATGGCTTCTAATACTATTCCTAAAAAATTATAAGAAATTTTTTAACACTTAGGCTAAAAATTTAATTTTTTAAACTAAAAGTAAACTAGGGTTGCTGCTACCCATAGTGATATCTGCCTGCTTTATTTGCAAGTCTTTTCTAAAAAGGTTTTCCTTAGTCCACTGTTCTCCAAGTTGATGGTCAGGTTAAACCTCTCTCCAATTGCAAAAATCTAGGAGGAGTTTCTCACGATTGTAGCAAGCATCGGTGAATAACAAACATATCTAAAAGTTATTGTAACCTTGTAAAGCTGAAGTGAATTTTAGTTTGACATTTAATTTAAGATATGCAAACAGTGTTTTTGGACTTTCAAGTTATTTTGGCAAACAAGTCTTTCTGTATTGTAAATGAGAATGGACTCTCAAAGCAGGGAAACTGAGGACATTAGGCTAAATATACTTATGTTATAATTAGGAATTATACAATTAAACATTGTAAATGCAGACCAAAAAATGTAATAAATCCAGATTTAATTTATTTACAATATCAAAAAACATTGTTCCTCCATCTGAGCTATGCATGATGATAGGAATTATGGATAAACTTTGTACTTTACCTTTATAAGTTTAGCCAAATTTAAAAAAAATTGTTGATAACACAATATACACTTATGAGAGTGTACCATGTTGTAGGTCTAGAGGAGATTAAGGCTAGTAGATTCAAGTCCCTGTTAGATATTTGGATAGGGATGTTACCTTGACAACTGATGTTTAACTAATAAAATCATTGTTTGCCTAAGTTTTCATTCGTGAAATCAGCAATGTTCCGTTTTGAATTGGGTACATATATTTCTGCTAAAACTAAAAACTTGTTTATTTAAAGGACATACTTTGACTACCAAAATGACTTTATTAAAACTTAGTAAAAAAATAAATGTTGAAAAAACAGATATTCAGAACTAGACAATAACACACAATTTATTTGTCAAAATTTATATACAAAATTTATTTGCCAAAAAAATCTGAACTAAAGTTCAGATTTTTTTGCTGTGTATGATTGATAAAATGTAAAAAAAAAAAAAAAAGGAGCGATGAGAATTTCAACCTGGTGGTCAATTTAGAGAACAACAGTTCTTTTAATATTGTAAACAAAATAAAAAATTAGGCCAACTTTTGATGTCTTATTTAATCGTTTTTTTGGTGTCTCATTTTATTGGTTTTGGGGTATGTCATTTAATTGCGTTTGGGGTGTCTCATAATTGGTTTTTTCGCTGTCTTGTTTAATTAGTTTCTTGATATCTTGTATTATTTGTTAAAAAAAAAAAAAATTTTTTTCCCCATTGATAATAACTACTGTTTTCAAAAATATACCACTAAAAAAAAATTATGTACAGCTATATACTACTTATATAATAATATTATATAAGTAGTATATAGTACTATATACTTTGTATATAAAAATTATTCTAGTTTAATATAATAATATATAAAATTATTATATATATTATAAATATATAAATATTATAAATTATTATATATAATATAAATTCTTCGTTTGTCTCTTCTAATGTAAGTGTACATGATATATATATGTATTAACATATTTGCGTATATTCACACCACGCGCATCCCTTACCACCCTCATGAGATCTCTAAGAATGTTGGAGCTGTATTAAAAACTAGGATAGGGAATGGGATTTTTGGCTTTTGTAGTGTAGTCCTGTTATATTGCCATATTGACTAGCATGATGTAGAACGCAGGCGGTGAGATCTGTTATCGGGCTCTCCGAAACGCCATTGGTGATCGCAGTGCATTCCTGAGGAGGGGGATCACCATTAACCACTACTTAATTCTGATTGGTTACCATGGCACCAACATTTTTTTACCTCTTACACCCACGTATTATAGCGCTTTGAAAGCTTTATATTAAGAAATTTGTTATATTAACGACATTTATATTATGAATTTGTTACATTAACGACATTTATATACTTTTATCTCACACAGGTGATTTTCAGTTTTCAGTTTATTATCTATAGTTTAGACCATAAATAGTAGCACATTTATTAGCCTATTTTTTCTTTTTATATTGCCCATACTTACATTTTTTTATCATTTTACTTTATATTTTGTTATCCACTTATTTTATTGTTTTTGTATGGTGCGATAATTTTAGCTATGGTTGCCTTTAATGAACCAGCGGATCGATATTGACTTGTTTACTCATAGACCATTGCTTTATCATTTGTTTAGTATGACTAGAGCGTGAGTTATTGTTCACCTAATCCCTGAGTCCTAAAATTTTCTTCCTCCTACAAAATAATCTTTACATTCATTTATGATTCTCACCTAATGACATCATCTACAATCTACTTCTATTTTCACATCTCCCAGGTCTACGTGACTGGACGGCTCCGTTGGTCACTTTTTGCGACCATTGTGTCGCATAAACAAATAAATAAAAAATATTATTATATAAAATTATATACTGTTAACAATTGTATACTGCAGTTAAAAATTATATACCGCTAATTATATAAAACTTTAATTTGTAATCTTTGTCCTATTTTGTCAGTAATAAAATTATTTTAAATTTTGCGATATTAAATTAACTAAAAAACAATCAACACAAACAATAGCATTGTATGAAATTAAAAAAACACATACCCAATCAACATAACCATTGACATTAATATTGTAAGAAACTTTAAACGAATATCTTTAAAAAAAACAATCAAAATGATATTGTACATAAAATATATATCTTTAAATATTTTATTTTATTTTAAATACACATTCACAACAACCACTTAACTTGGGGAGGGGTGGTTATGTAATAAAAATATTAACGTACCAAAAAATGGAACACTCGTAAGATCTTTAAATGCTTTTACAATGAGTATGATAAGATAGATAACATATATTAACATAACAACTGAAAAAAACAACTTTAAACCCTAAAATAAAAATACAAAAATAAGATGTTTTTTAAACATTATTTTAAAATTAAAATATTTTTATAAACATTTGCCAGCCATGTAACTGCTACATCACCCATCTGACTGCTACATCATAGACATGTAGCTGCTACATCAGACATGTGCTGCTACATCATAGACATGTAACTGCAACATCATCCATGTAACTGCTACACCATCCAGGTAGCTGCTACATCAGACATGTAACAGCTACACCATATACATGTAAACTGCAACATCATACAAATTTAGCTGCTACATCATACACCATATACCTGTTACATGTATACACTAGTGTATATCTTTATTATATACTAGTATATACCTTTATTATTTGCCAGTGTATATTTATTATATACTAGTATACACTTCTATTATGTACTAATATATAACAAAATACATTTACCTGTTGTAGCATAGTATATATTGGTATTACAGATATATAAAAAGGCCAATACAGATATTATAGTACATAATACATAATACTATTATTGTATTGTACTTTTATCATAAAATTGATTTGTAACAACTTCTTTTTTTTAAAAAAAAAAATTGAACTTTACTGAAAAAATTTACTATGAAGTGTTTCACATCCACTTTAAATAAAGGATCCAATAGTTCATTGTATCTATGGTTACAAAATAAAAATAAAAAAGCACAGAACCAAATAATATTAAAGAATAACAATTACTGAACTTTCATAAGAAAAATGTGTTTAGGGAAACAAAATAAATATAAATTACTCCATTCAAAAAACATTCACATTTTATACAAAAAATATATTCCGTTTTAAACAGAATATATTTTTTTTATAAAATATATTTTTATGTAACAATATTTTTAACACAGCATCTAAATAGTAAAGTAAACAAATTTACCTTTGCCATCCAAGTAGCGTACATAATGTGACCCAAATTATTCCAATCATAATAAATTTAGGTAAGTAAAATGGAATGAGATGGCGTTCAGACTAAATCAGTAAATTGGTTTAATTAGTAAAAACATAAGAAATAAATAATAGAAAAATAAATATAAGAAACAAGAAATGATTTAATAATTAAATAAACTAAGTAAATAAACAGAACAATTAGACAAAATAGTTCAAATTTTATATTAAACAAAAAAAAATTAAAAATTTAACTAAATAATAGCTAAAAATGAGTCTTTAACTTACAAGAAAGTAAATAATTTGTTACATATTGTTACATATAGATCATTGTTACAATCCATGTGTAAAGTAACACATAGCATATGTAAAAGCAATGACTTGTAAAATAACCTTAAATTTAAAAATTTTTAAACTTAAAAATAAAGGATTACAAACAATAAAAGCAAACAAATTAGCATAAAAATAAATATAAAATTTAATACTATGGTTTAAAAAAAAATGTAATACAACTATTTTATGATTTCTTAATATATTATCATTTCATAAAGTGAAAAACTATAGATTATTTTATTATATTAATAGGGTATGTGAGGTTCTTTAGTTGTGGTGAAAGCAACCATGAAGTAAAAAAACTCTTACTTAAGGAAAGCAAAATTTTTTTAATTTTTTTTTACTTTATTACGAAATGTAACATGTAAAATATTTCAAAGATTGACATGATTTTTAAATATCTTTTTTAAATACCTTTAAAACATTAAAACAGCAAATCAATCTATAAATTTAAGGTGTTACATGCACAAATTGCTTTAAAATCGATTTATTACATGCACAGACTGCTATACAAATGGTGCTACAAGCACACTTTACATGAGCCGATACAACACATCATCTATTGCTGGTAGGTTGTATAGTTATGTTACATAAAAAACATTAAAGAATACTCTTTTTTAAAAAGTCATAAAAAAGCAATAACAAAGTTATTGTTATTTATAATTTTTTAAGTGTTTTGTAACCATTACCATAGTAACCAATATCTTGCTTTACATCTTTTTTCTTAACTATATTTTTAACAACTACTGTCTTAGTAATAATTTTTAAGTAACTGCATGTAGTATCATGGTAACAGGACATAACAGTCTAGTCAGCTATTTTCTCGCATTTTTATTCTATTGATTATTTTATCCTATTATTTCTATTTATCTTTGATAGATAATTAATTTTATTAAAGAAACTTTCATTTGTATTTAAATCATATACTATAAAAATGGTATAAAAATTTTAACTTCATTGGAACTGAAAAAACTAGTCAACTGATAAGGTTTTATAAAATTTATTTTAGTAATTTACCAATAAAAATCTTAACTTTTCGTGTTTCTTTTGTTGTTGATGCTTTTGAACCTTAATCAAAAAGTGGTGCTAATAAAGTTAAAACTATTAAAATAGTGGAGCTAACAAAGTCAAAACAGTGGTGCAAACAAAGTCAAAACAGTGGAGCTAACAAAGTCAAAACAGTGGTGCAAACAAAGTCAAAACAGTGCACAGTGGGCCAGAATCCCATTTTTTTGGAAAAAAAGTCATAACTTTTTTTCCTTTCATCCATAGGCCTCAAAAATTTGTATATAAAGTAATTGGATGATTATAATTTAAGTAAGCATGGTTTTTTGGTGGTTGCCATAGCAACCCCGATTGCATAGAAACACATATTTATGCTTAGTTCCAAAGTGTTATTTTTAGCCAAATGTTTCTAAACTTGTTTTGCAAATTAAAATAATTTGATGATTCTAATATAATTGAGCATAACTATTTGTTTTAATTTACAGTCACACTTTAATATTAGTACACACATTTCCAAAATTATTAAGATTAAATACAAAAAATACAAAAGACACATCTATAAACTAATATAATCTGTGGATGACATCAATAAGTCAATAACTCCTGGTGGTAAGTTTTTCGTTTTGGTGTTACTTCCTGCTGTCGTTCTCAGAGATGCAATAAATGGATCGGATGTACACAGTAGTCGATTTAACAAATCTTGGTTCGTTTTCACACGAGATGATTTTCTTGCAAAATGTTCACGATAGTTTTGAAAGTCTTTATTGCGCGCTTCTTGAGCTTCTTCAGAATACATACCAATGGGTAATGCTAAAGTTTTAATAATTTCAGAACCATGAATTAAAATTTTGTGCAGAGATTGTGGCATATAGTACCAAGGAAAATGATGAACGTAAAGACGAGCTGTTTTTAAACAGAAAGCCTCAAATTTTTCAGTGTCAATGTCTAAACCACATGAAATTGTTGCCAATATAATATGCAAATTTAGAACCAGTTCAACATCAATATTTAAAATTTCTGCAAACTTTTCTGCATTTTGAAATGCTCATCGAGCCGTATTTCCATCATTTGATGTTCCACTACCACTATATTTCAGAACATCAACTATCAAGCCCATTTCATCTTTAAATCTATTTTGAATTTGTTGTTTCAGAGCCTTTACTTTAGATTTATCTTCTACTGTTCTTGCCTGCCACTTTTTCAAAGTCATTTTATATCCAATATGTAATAAACATTCAAAAAAACGTATCCAAGCATGTAAGGATGATAAACCATATGAATAACTGCCTGTCATATCGTTTTTCAAAATCATTTTTTCAATATCATTCATTACTTTGGGACTTGCCCCACATATAGTACAGCATTGACTAGAATTTGTAACATCTGAAAGAGCAGTGTGAACTTTTCCATCAATCATAGTAATTTGTATTATATGATGTATTTTGATTTTTTTGTTATTTATATCAACTTCAGTATCTTTCAAGTTTGAAATCTCAAGCCTAATGAGATCCTCCTCTGATTTAGAAACTGCTGCCGTTTCTTTTTCAAATTTAAAACGCAGAGGTCTACAGTACATTGTTGATGATGGTCGTGGGTTTCGCCAAGCTGGGTAACGTTTTCCATTTGAAAAGCCACACAAGTCCAATGGTACTAGGCAAGTAATAAAAAGTGCCTGCTCATCGTTTAAATTTCTTGTTACTGTTTCTTGCGATATTTGTTTATATATGGACTGTCCTGTGGCACCATCAAAGCCTATTTTGTATCTCAGAGAAAGACTATCTGGAGTGCCTTCAGTGCTAAGGACATCATACTGTGCCTGGCATATTCTATTTAAAGTATGATCCACCAAAGCTTGCAGTTTTATTTCAGCTGAAAAATCTGAGACAGATACATCTGCAGGATAGCATAACAACTTTGCATCTCGAACATCATTATATGGCGGATATATATCAAATCCCTTTTCAACTGCTTGATTTCTAATAATTTGGTAGGAAGCTTTTGTTAATTTAGCATCTAAAAGAAGACAAAGAGCTTCATCTTTAGACATTCTAAAATCTTTTTTTGAGGTTTTTTCAATTGGATTTTCTTTTCTCCTTTTAATTTCTGAAGCAAATTGCAACGCAGAAGCAGAATACATTTCAGTTAAGTGACTAACTTTATGTTTTTTGGTTTTAGTAGAGTAGTCATCAAAGTTTGCCTTAATTGGCCTTCCAATAGGTATTGCTGTTATATTTATATCTTCAGGAACATGGCTTTGCAGCCATTTTTCATTCTTTTTTTCAAATCGAGCCATGTTGCTATCTGACTTGCGCCACCTATCTCTTAGATGTGCTAGTATAGTTCCTAATTGCTTCTTGTTACAATCCAAATTTATTGCCTCAATAAGTGTTCCCTCAATACCACAGTCAGATATTTGTAGATTATTACGCTTGTGCACTAAGAATTCATAGATATCAAAATATTTCATTTTCATCCTACAAATACAAAAAATATATTATTCATGAGACATTTGGACAACCAGACATGAAACAAGCTCCACATATTTACATGTTCATTTTAATGTGATAAAAAAGATGTTTTGCTGAAAAATTACAATGATTGGAGCCTGGGAACACAAAAAAAACCAGAATGTTGGCCCCCCTGTCCCAAACATGCAACTCATAAAAATTATGTATAGAGACGCAGTCGACATCCGACATAAAATATATATCGATTATGTACATATTAGACAAGATATTTCAAGTCTCAAATTTCTGGAGGACCTTGGAGCGCAAAAGTATTTTATTATTTAAGTGAAGTTTTCACTAAGAAAAGTACTTTAAATACGCAATCATTAGAAATCAATTTATTTGATATAAATTACGTGCAAAATAACTTTGCAATAAACCATTTCATAGATAATACATAGTTTTATTAAATTATGCAATAAAAAAATGACGCTCTAAATATTAATAAATTATTTTTGCTTATTAGTAACACAAAAAATATTATTAAATAAATTAAAAAATTAAAAAAATAAAAAAATTAAAAAATACCTTTTTTAAAAACAGTTAAAAATGCAAACGACATGATAGTTATGCAGAAATATATACATTTTATAAAAGCCAGATGTTTAAGCTATAAAATGGTATATAATAATGTCATTTTTGAGAATGTTTTTTAAATACTTTTTTCCACCATCTGGCCCACTGTGCAGTGGTGCAAACAAAGTTAAAACAGTGGAGCAAACAAAGTTAAAACAGTGGTGCTAACAAAGTCAAAATAGTGGAACTAACAAAGCCAAAACAGTGGTGCAAACAAAGTTAAAACAGTGGTGCTAAAAAGTCAAAACAGTGGTGCAAACAAAGTTAAAACAGTGGTGCTAACAAAGTTAAAACAGTGGTGTTAACAAAGTTAAAACAGTGGAGCTAACAAAGTTAAAACAGTGGTGCAAACAAAGTTAAAACAGTGGTGCTAACAAAGTTAAGAAAGTGGAGGGTCACAAGATTCAATAAATACAAAAAACAAAAAATCATGCTTTGTATATATATAAAAAAAACAGCCTTATTAGATCTCTAATATATGTAAAATAGCTGACCAGAGCATTAAAAATATGGGTCTTTGTATGTCTATTCCACACTGACCTTTCCTATACTTTTTATTTATTTATATAAGGGTTCAAGTCATCCCTGATACATAATAAAACTTTGAAACTTTTCAAATCTTGCTGTTTATATTCATAGCATAAAAATATATATAACAAGAAAAATTTCTGATTTTGTAAAATAAAAATTTAAAGTTTTCTCATGTAATACATACAGTGCTTTCAAAAAAAATAGGCGCAGTAAAATTTTGTTTAAACTTATTTAAACAAAATTTTACTGCGCCTATTAAAGCTTATTTAAACTACCATAAAATAAAAATTAAAGAAGATATTGAACAAATTTTATTTCAAAGAAAAATCTTTTTTAAACAAATCTTGCATAATGGATGGCATACTAAAACATAAAATTGTATATAAAAACGATATCAAACAAATATCAATAAAAATATCAATAAAAATCTAAAATATATAAAAAATTAAAGCAACAAAAATAACATCTAAGTTAGTATTTAAAATATTCCCTACAAGCTTTTTTGCAAGCAGCACATCTTTTTTGCATCGATTTTACAAGACTGTTTCAGATTTCATTTGGAACTCTTCTCCAAATGGTATTTAATTCTTGCCTTTGGGTATTTATGGATCATATTCACACCTTAACTAATTCTTTGTCCGCCCAAGCCCAAATAGATTGGATTGGATTCAAATTTGATGATCAAGCTGGCCAGGCCATTAAATCTACTTTGTTTTCTTTTATCCATGTTTTTACTGTACAAGCTGTGTGGGCAGGCACCAAATCTTGTTTATATCGCCACCATTTGTTTTGATCAATTAGCATATCTATTGATGGAATCATGCAGTTCTCTAGTGTCTCTCTATATATATGTTGGTTGATTCAACCAATAAATATTACACACTCCTATTCCATTTAAATTAAAGCAGCCTCAAATACAAACATGTGCTAATGACGTTTACACGTATAGACGTTTGTACCTAATGCTATACAAATGGCAGAAATAAGATGGCGCAATTTTAGCAAACAAAAATTATCAAGAGAGGGGAGAGTCATGACAAATTTAAAATCAAAGTTTCAAATTTTGCACTTGAGACAACATATTTTGTATTTTTTTCAATCTTGTAAATTTTTTAAAATACAATAACATAAATTCAAAATTTCAAAACAAAACACTATAAGCAAGACAGACTAGTAATTATTTAAAAAGTTTTCTTAAACCCTGTATAAAACGTTATATAAGTAGATTTTTTACAATCTCAAATAACATATTTGTTTATTGTTATATTATGTTATATAGGGTGTTTCATTAAGACGGACAAAAGTTTAATGCAAATTATATTTGAACGATGAATAATTTTTTTCTTCTTCTTCCAGATTCAAAAACTACAGCTTTTGGCAATTAAAATAATGAAAAGATTAACAAACGAACAACGCATTAAAGTTGTTGAAGAGTATTACAAAAATGGTTGTTCAACCACAAATGCATTTAGAGCACTTCACGATTTCTTTGGTCAACATAATCGACCAACCATCAGTGCAATTGGAAAAATTGTAGCAAAATTTAAAAAAGTTGGATCAGTGACAGATGTGAAAAAATAAACTCGTACTTGCTTACGCCATTCAGATGAGAACGTTGCTGCAGTAGGCGAGAATGTGGCCGAGAATCCAGGCACCTCAATTCTTTATCGTGCACAAGAATTGAACCTCTCAACAACAACATTACATAGAATTTTGACAAAAGATTTGTGTATGCATGCTTACAAAATTCAATTAACTCAAGAACTGAAGCCTGATGACCATTTGAAGCGCCGTACATTTGTCAATTGGGTACGAGAGCAAAGGCAAGTTGATCCTGCTTTTTTGCAAAAAATCATCTTCAGCGATGAAGCCCATTTTCATCTTTCCGGATTCATTAATAAATTAATTCAAAATTGTTGCATTTGGGCTGATGAAAATCCAAAGAAAATTGTTGAAAAGCCACTTCATGCACAAAAGGTCACAGTATGGTGTGCAATGTCTACTAACGGAATCATTGGGCCATATTTCTTCGAAAATGATGCCTGGAATTCTGTAACTGTGACAGGTGAGCGATACCGTGCCATGATTACCAACTTTTTATGGCCTGCATTGAATGATGTGGATTGTGAAGATCTGTGGTTCCAACAGGACGGAGCCACCTGTCACACAGCCAATGCAACAATGGCTTTACTGAATGAGAAGTTCTCAGGTCGCACAATCTCTCAAAACAGTGAAGTGAATTGACCACCAAGATCATGCCACTTGAAGTCTTTAGATTTCTTCGTTTGGGGATATCTCAAAAGTAAAGTCTATGCAAACAAGCCAATGACAGTTCAAGAGCTAAAGAATGAGATAATAAGGCATACTCTTAACACCCTGTATTAGATGCTATGCAATAAAGCTGGACTTATTTAGAGAAAAAAAAGACAGTAGTAGGATTTGGTACCACGGTGCTCTGCTTCAGAAACTCTGCGAACTAACAACGCAGCCAAACAAGCGTGTTGTCTGACAAAAATTTCAAAACTATATAATAAATAAAAGATTTAATAAAACGGAAATGAATAATATAGAACAAAATTAAGGAGATGGTTGCTACAATGCAATTTTCAAGTGAAAATAAGACTGTAAAACTTGATATATGTTTTAGTATGTTTTAACAATACATAATTTGAAGTTTACATAAGTTAGTTATTTGCATACATTTTTGTTCACGTTTTCTTATAAAAAAAGTGCTACAACTCTTTCTTGCCATTACCTCGGTTGCAAGAGTTGCCATGATTTCTGTGTCAAACACACTCAAAGGAGCACTAATACTACTACCAACAGCACTATTAAGTTTGGCAATAATATAAAGAGATACATTTCTCCATCACAAACCTGGAAGTTGATGGTAATCCAATTTCAAATTTATGTATATAATATATATTTAAAAGTATCTTTATAATGTGTGTGTGTTTTTATATATATTTTTTATATCAGGAAAATGCTTGCTTATATATATCGAATTATTAGGAGAAAACATTCTTCCTGATAGAAAACTGACAATCGAAGCTTAAATTACAAGTTTTTTTAAGTTTGCTACTGCTTTGTTCTTTAAGAACATTGAGGGTTTTTTTGTAAAATACACAACACAATTTACACATACACATTTACTCACTTGTCCAATACCATGAAAAGCACACAACCAAAACATTAGTATTGCAGCAAGAAAAGATGCTTGAAAGATAATATCAAAACAACTTGGTACCCAACTTGAAATAAGAAAGTTAAGAGGAAACAATGGATCTAAAAAAAGAAAACATTTATATTAAAATAATGATTTGTTGTTAACAACAACAACAAATTTATAATAAAAAATTACAATATTATAAAATTTATACATTTTTTATTTTTTTCATTATTATTATATAATAATAATATTATAAAGCTAAATAAAAATGACAATTTTAATGTTTCTAATAAATTATTTTATATATTCTAATAAATTATTTTATTATTCTAATAAATTAATTTTATTTACATATTCTAATAAATTATTTTACATAATTTATTACAAACATTTAAAGTTTTAAAAGATTACCATTGTATAAAAGTAAGAGAGGCAGAAGTGCAGACAACCATTTTTGCTCTATGCACCAGTCATGAACAGGAAACCTTCTAAGGCTATGCATGTACAAACACTAAAACATTTTAAAACCAAAATGTGTTAGCGATAGACTATTTTACAACAACACATGCAAACACTATGAAAACGCAAATTTTAAAAGGCTTTTTATTATTTTTATTTTAAAATACTTACTGTAACTGTGAAAGACAAAACAAGAAATGCAAAGCGAAACCATATTTGCATTTGAGTAAACTGATCTTCAAAATACCTGAACTAGAATTTATTTAACTTATTAAACTTTTCATTAAATTATATGAACTACAATAATTTAAAACTATTATTATAAGAACATAAATGGTCTAAAAACACTTATATGTGTCATCGCTTAACATGTTTTGTTTGTTTTGTTTAATTTTTTAAAACCATTATTTTTTATATTAAAAAATTTTAAATTAACTCTTGAATGAATAAATGGTTTAAGTGAAGGTCTTATAAATAATACAATGTGAAAAAGTCAATTTCATCAGCAAATTTAGAGGAGAAACATGTCTCGGTAGCAGATTAATAATACAGATGGAAATATATTGTGCTGTAACAGAATGTACCAATAGTTTTCATAAATTTGATAAATGGAAGTAAATAGACAAAATACTGTTAGAGTGTTGATGTAAATTGCTGTTCTGAATTTATAACTTTATTTAAAGAAAAACTTATATGATAACGGATTTTATGACCAATTAGACAAGATAATGAAGAGTTGGCAGATAAAGCTTTAAATAAAAAAAACAACTTTACTTTCTTATTGCAGTTAATCAGCTCTTCCATCCTCCCCCTCCCCTACCTCATTTAATAATTAGATTTCATTATTTCAAAAAACCTATTTGCAGCTTTGGTATTCAACCATCCTTCCATATTTAAGTTAACCCTAACATTTATTTAATGACCACAACTATAATCTCCTAATTAGCACTTTCATTTATTTCAAAGCGTAGTTAGCTTTAAAAACTGTTCTAACTTTACTTTGGAATTTTAACCAAAGTTCTGGCTTATGATCATATGTTGCTCTGTCAAATGCTCAATTTGATTAAATGTTATTTTGGTCATAAATGTTTTCTGAATTTTATCAACAAAAAAACTATTGTCTGACATGATCATCCATAATGAAATCGGTAGTTGCAGGCAGTTGAATTTGGTTGCAGCCATAATTACATCATCCATAATGAAATTGGTAGTTGCAGGCAGTTAAATTTGGTTGCAGGCAGTTGGTAACAGCTGAAATTAATTCTTTCTTTAAATAAAAGTTTATGTACAAAAGAAGGCGTAATACAACCGATAGTTTCAATAACTTTTACAATATCTTCTCTTCTTTTTTAAAAAAAACCTTGATACATGATTTTTTTTTGACTGAAAACTGATTGTTAAAAGTTCTCATAAATTGGTCATAAATTTTAGTCGGAATTGTTGGGCATAAATTTAAGTCTGAATTGTTGGATTGCGTACATTGCATTAGTTAAGAAATATCTAAAACCTTTTTTTTAATTCAATTTAGTTAATTGATTGATGTCTTTGAAGTGCCACCAAGACACTATTACTTGAATTATAAGTGAAAAAATAAAGCATGTGTATACAAACTCCCTCATAATAAATAAAAACAAAGTAAATGGTTTATTAGTATCTCTCAACCAAATTGAATTATAACAAAATATACTTATGTATGTAAATAACATTGGCCATACAAAATTTAGTTTACATTATGCTGTGGAATATTGAGGCTGGTTCATCCTCCATCAGTCTTTTTAAATATACCTAAATGTTGTCTCTTTCACTAAATGTAAGATTTATCTTAAAAATCAAACCTTAAAACAAAAAAAAAAGTATAAAAATTTAAAAAAATGTAAAAGTTAAAAATAACTGATAATTTATGTTTTGAAGAAGTCAAAAAACACTAACTCTACAGTTAATGAATTGATTAATAAAAATCAAAATAAATCTAATTTTTACTCAATTCAATGAATTAAATCAAACTTTTCATAATGACATGACTTACATCGTGGGGTGATTTAGTAAATTTATATACAATGGAAAAAAATTAATTATTAAAACTATTTAGATCTAGTGAAACTTAATTAAAACCAATAGAACATTAAAGTAATTAAACTTAAATAAATAAACAATAGAACATTAGTTTAGAATTTATTTACTCCATAAATAAATCTATTCTTGGTCTATTTTAGGAGTCACCCTAAAATAGGCTGAGAACGAGTTAAAAATACTGATTTTGGTAGTTTTATTTAATATTTAAACTTAACAACAGTTAGACACAATTACATATTTTCTTTTTTATTATCTGGCAGATAAGCCAAGGCCTTCTAAAACAAAAGCAATGGTCAAAGACCACAATACAGATCAATCTGCAAACATAAATTTAGCTGCTATTATATAAAAAAATTCTTGATCAATTTAAGTTTAACCTAGATAGAATAAAAACCAGCATAACCAAAAAATAAAAATAATAAAAAAACATATAAATGTCCAACCAATTATGTAAATTACAAATATTACATATTGACAGAAAAAAATTCAAAGCATTATACTATAAAAAATACATAAAAAATACATAAAAAATATAATTGTAAATTATAATTACTAGTTTTGAAAAAAGATAATCTACATATATATAATTTATAAAACAAATAAATAAAAATTCATACAGAAAATATAACATTCCGGACTTTAATACTCCTTGGTAAATGAAGTCCATAAAAAAAGATTTTTCCAGAATATGATGAATAATCCAAAGTTCCAAGGTGATATAAGACAATTGAATTACATGACTTAATAAGAAAAAAAACATATATATATATATATACATACATATATATATATATATATACAAAAAAAAAAAGGTCCTTAATTTTGAACTTGGGCAGCACCCAAATACAAATGACCCTGCCTGAAATGATCTAGAATAGCCCTTGATATATATAATATACACACATACATATATATATTCAAAATATATATATTTATTTATTAAATATATATGTAAATATTTATATATATATATATTAATACATGTTAATTAGGGTTATGACTTTTCAACCCCAAGCTCCTGTAGTTTGATGAACTTTTACCTAAAAAGCATGAAATAAATTATTATTTGCATATCTTTTGAAAAAAAGTTCACCCCACCATTGAAAAATCGATTTTGACATAACTATGACATACTATGTATTCAAATGTATTTAGAATGTCATAGTCATGTAATACAATAAATTTTCAATCCAACAATGACTCAGGCCAATGACCTTGCTCTTGCTTGTTGCATAGAAGGAATAGAAGGTGCAATTCGTCTTTATTTTTGTATAATGAATACATTTCCTTCATTACTTTGATTGCGCTCTGCGCATTGATTACTTCTGGGGATCTGTAGTATGAATGGCTCTCGCTTCCAGTGATTTTTCAAAGAGCTTAAAGCTTTTTTGTATAGGTTCAGTACTTCAGCCAAGTTATTAAAGTTGTCTTCGTTATACAGTTGGTCTGTAAACCAATGGTCTGCCCAACCATACAATATAAATCAATATACTCTCTGCAGAACTGTCCTTGTTAAAGGAAATAAAATAAAGGCCAGGATCACTAGTATATAGCTCTGGAATTTCACCTCGCATTGTTGATATTGGGTAATTTCTGAAACCTGATCAATGGAAAATGTCCCTTTTCATCAAAAAATTGGAACACTCAAGAGAGATGAAGTAAAAATTTCATATCATCTTTCCAGCCTGATGTTTTGAGAATTACTTCTATTTCATTATCCAACTGCGTTTTCAGTTGTTCGTACTCCTTCAACAGTTAAGATACAAATGGATATTCAATGTTTGGTGATTGTGTTTTACTTCTATGTTTTTTGTCCATCACCAAACAGAGGAGTCTATCTAATACATGGCATTGACAACTGATAAACTGAGGTTTGACATTTGTTGCAATATTACAACAATTTTTTTTCCAGTGTTATTTCTGGTGGTATCTGCAACAATCATCTGTATTGAATTCCACAGGTGAAATTCATCGAGGACTTTAGAAATTCCTTGAGCAATAGTTTTTATCCTGCCATCTACCAAGCCCAGGACATCCAATTTGATTTCTCTTCTTTCATTTTTAAGATCATTTCTTTACTGGCTGCTTGGCCTGTAGAATATCCCACTGTTCCTTTGAAATTTCCTATATTACCTCCTTTTTTCCTTTGATTTTTGATCCAAGAAAATGGTAGCATCTGATGTTTGCACTTTTCTTCCAGTAAATATTCTTCTAAAGGTCCATTCTTCTACTTTTATGAGAGTCTTCAAATTTTACCAGATTGGTCCAGACATCCTTGTTCTTCTGAATGCTACTATCGTCAGGCTTGTACGTTGCCATGTGTTGCTTCTGTAATAACTCTAAAATTAGATAAGCAGCTATATATACACAGTCTAAATTGTTCTAGAATATTCTAAATTGTTCCATAATGTTCTAAATTGTTCTAGAATATTCTTAATTGTTCCAGAATGTTCTAAATTGTTCCAGAATGTTCTAAATTGTTCTAGAATATTCTAAATTGTTCTAGAATATTCTGAATTGTTCTAGAATATTCTTAATTGTTCCAGAATGTTCTAAAGTCGTATAAAATATTCTGGAACTTTCCAAAATGTTTTAAAGTTCTAAACACTTCTAATCTAAATAAATGAAGATTTGTAAGTTTAATTGCGGGGTGACCTTTTTTTACAACCTAGACGAATTGAACATGTTTTCAATGTGTTTTAAGTCATAACCCTAATATACATACATATATATATATATATATATATATATATATATATATATATATATATATATATATATATATAAACAATAAATGTAAATTAACAAAAACACATCTGATTTTATTTTTCAAGACAAAGTTTCTTTTTTAGAAAATTTGAAAAGTCACTTATAAGCAAACACTCTACAATACTTGCAATATTAAATACTTACATTGATATCACATGTTAAAAGGTTTGTTATATTTTGAAATGTATGTGTAACTGATTTGTAACTTGTATCTTTTGTAATGCCCATGAGTTGAGCCGAAATATTGAACTTTCGTTCAAACTTGTACTCTAAATATTTTAATAGATAAGCACATATTTAAATATACATAAACTTATTTAAATTTTTAGTAAGCATTTATATTTAAATTTATAAGAGGTTTCGACATTATTAAGGTTAACAAAAATCTACTGTATCATAAGTGGATAAATAACACTTATGAGTAATTTCTTTTTTAAAAATTTAGTCATAAATTTTATTTATGAGTAAATTCTTTTTACCATATATCTTTTTTTATTTAACTTAAAAAATATCAAAAACTTACTAAAAATATAAAACCTGTAACTCTTGCAAAAAAAATGAAGCAGGAAAATCTTAATTATATAGTTAAATAATCTGTTAGAAAACATACTACTATTTGGTGCAAACCCAGTCAATTGGAATTGACAAAATAACCATAACTCTTGGTTGAAATGTGTCAACATTCCACTGTTTAACACAAATGGCCCAGTCTAAATTATAAACAACAAAGATCAAATAATCTATTAACAAAAGCAAAACAATATAAAAGATGATTGGTTGCTAAAAAAAATATAAAAAACATTTAATAAAAAATTAAAACATAAAAAATTTAGGCATTGAATTTGTTGTTTAACTTTCATAACAAGCTTACCAAAAAATTTTTAGGTGGTACTCCCAGATCTTTGGCTGTCTTAACATTATTGACAATAGCAGATGGTCCCAATATCCCAATGAGAAACATCATTAAAAAAGCAACAAGAAACCCAACAAAAACCAAAACAAATTGATACTTAGTCAAAGTATACAATCGCATTTGTACGGGTCTGTAAAAATTTTAAAAATTTGATAAAATTTTTTAATTTATTATTTTTTTCATTTTTTAATTCACTATTTAGAGAAAACAAAGATTTTATGACTTAAACAAATAACATATTGAAAAAACAAAGACTTGTGTTGATTTTTAAAAAGAATTCCATGAAAACAAAGAAATTTGTTTGCTTTAGTGTTAAAAAGATTAACATAAGGTACAACTCCTCTAAAATTTAAAAATTGATATATATATAACAACAATAAAAATATCTATATAGAAATACTTACGAATCAATTTCTCTATAATTTCCCATGCTGTAATGTACTTTATAAAATTTATAAAAATTAAGACCTGTTGTAAACATATATATATATATATATATATATATATATATATATATATATATATATATATATATATATATATATATATATATATATATATATATGTATGTATGTATGTATGTATGTATGTATGTATGTATGTATGTATGTATGTATATATATATATATATGCATATATATATATATATATATATATATATATATATATATATATATATATATATATTAAATTTGTTCCTAACCATACTCTCTAATCATACTTTAATATTTTTAGTATTTAGTAAGTATTTTTATAAAAATAATATAAAAAATAAGTTTAGATCATGTCTACCTAGTTCAAGAATGTTTAAAAAGAATCTCACACAAGTCTACATTGTTCAAAAGTCTCTCACACTTTTGTACAATGAGAGATTAGCTATCAGCTGTGACAAGTACAAAGTATTTGAACCTATAATAATATATTATATATCAACCCAACTGTAGCTTTTTTAGTAAAAATTATATTTTGCACAAATTAGTTTTTCAAAAATGCTAACTAGAATCCAAACAATTTTTCAAAAAAAAAGAAGAGGAAAAAAAGAATAACCAAAAATAAACTTTTTTTACCAAATAAATGTTTTTCTTATGTAAAATAGTGCCCAAACCCAAACCTTTAGTATGGAAAACTCTATTGATTGAAGTATATATATATATATATATATATATATATATATATATATATATATATATATATATATATATATATATATATATATATATATATATATATATATATATATATATATATATATATATATATATATATATATATATAAACACACATGCACAGATACTGAGATGAACTTAAAATAAATTAATATTTTTTAATAGTGCAAAATTTTAATTTTGCACTATTAAATAAATTGAATTTATTTAATTAAAAGTGCAAAAAAATGTGAATAAATAGTATTATACTACTTCTATCTTTCAAAACTAATGTTACATGCAAATATAATAACAAATATATTAATAATAAAGATTACTTAATAACAGCTAATAATAAATACAATTATAAATGCGTATACTATTAAATGTGAAAAATTTGGGAGTATCTTAGCGCCATGATACAAACATTTCAATACTATTTTCTAAACTTTTAAAACTTATACCTAATAAAATGTAAAATTCAGTCATTCTCAAAAATTCAGCCGTTCTCACAAAATTCAGCCAATTCTCACAAAATTCAATAAATATATATAAAACTATTACAAAGTTATATAATTCCATAAAAAAATTTGAAACCAAATTCAATGGTTCAAATTTAACTTCAATTTTATTCAAGCTCAAATTCAAAAATAGTCTAAAATGTTTTTTAGCTTCTTTAAAAAAGCTATTCTTCTGCCATCATTAATGTAACAAGCGCAGACCATCCTGTAAATGGATAACATCCTTGCCCCACTCCACTTGAGTCATCATACTGCTCCCAAATATACCCTGTTCTTTTGTACTGCTGATATATATTACTTACTATATTATGTCTTAACTCCTTATAGATTTGCTGAGACAGCTCCATGTATGGTCCTTGTGCAGTTGAATAAAACTGTAGAGCTTTTACAGCCAAAAAGTTGATATTTATCCATATTGGGCCTCTCCAATAAGGTTTATCATGCTCTGTATTCCGTTTATTGTACATTGAAGCAGAACTTGATAAAGATCGCAAACCATATGGTGTCCATAGTTTCTTTGGATTATACAAATCATCAAGGATAATCTTTAGTTTAGAAGATGTAGGTTCTAGAATCTTTAATAAAAATGGAAAAATGCTAACATATCCAAATTCATCAACAAACTTTAAAGAAGGCTCACTTTTGATAACTCTTAAAAGCTTTCTTTGCTGTTGTGGTGGTTGCCCAACCATCACCCATTCAAGTTTGGTATTCTTTGTATGATTTCCATAATCTGCATAAGAATTAAAGCCTTCAGACCAATGCAATTTATCTAAAAGTTTATTATCTTTCAAAAAAACTTCAGTCTCACGAAACTTTTTTGAGCTTATTCCGATTATATCAGCAATATCAGCAAGAACGCCAGCCGCAACAGCAATCCAACATCGAAGATCCACATGTCGCTCATCAGATGATGGGTGAGAAGCGCGTGGGTAATCATCCAAACCAGAAGTCAAAGTTTTTGGATTGAGCTCATGCTGAATCTTTGCATCACGCCCACGCCAACGATATGTTCCTGCAACTTTTCCAACTTGTGTAGTATTAAACCATTGGAACCAAGCATTTAAGCGAGGGTAAACAACACGAAGAAATTTAATTAAACCAGGAGAAACATCATATTTCTCATTATCAATAAGTGCTTGTAAAGTTAAAAAAAATGTAGGAGGATTTGCATTTTCATAATGTTGAACCACAAATTCATCAGGGACTTTTTTTTTTGCCTCAACACCAAGAATTTGTTCACGGGGTATCCATCCATGATAATTAACCAAGTTTAACCAGTGAGAAAGCACATCCTGTGTAATATGAGAATCCCAACGTTGAATCAATAATTGATGAAAACCTTCATCCCACAAAAATCCTCTTGGAAAAAATGAGCGAGATGGGACAGCAGTTAATAAATCTGATTTCCAATACTCATATGGCTCCTTGGAATTAGCTGTTTTTATCAAAGAATTTCCATAAAAATACCCTATTCCACCAATCATGTTGCTAATTGCAGCTTTTGCAAATGAAATCTCTTCCATTGAATAACCCTTGCTGCTTAAATTAAAAACTTTCTCAAACTTTATATCATAGTTCTGCACTTTAACGGAAAGTTCTTTTAAAAAATCATTTCCAGATAAAGATGTTTTTCTCTTTAAATGACTGCCAGATTCAAAGACTATTTCAACAGTAAATGGTAGCTCAAATGTCACTTGATAAACAAAGAAATTAGGATTTTTCGCATCATTATTTTTAACATCTCCAGGCAAACCAAGAAACTGTTCACTACTTGATTTTTTAAAATACTTTAAATTTTTCATAACAGCTTGCTTTGCATCATAAATGTCACTTTCATATGATGCAAGATAACTGTGCAACTTTATAACACCTTCTTTTGAGAAAAACTTTATTTTAAAAGAACCCAAAGTAGATGTTTCCCCGTATACTTCTAATAACTGTCCTTCCGAAACTATATGGTAAAGGTCTTCATTTCCTTCATTTGTCACAATAAACATCACAGATACAACTTGCTTGGAATGCTAAAAAGAATCAATTATTATTATTATTATTATTATAAAATACTATTAAAAAAGGTACTATTAAAAATATTTAAGTATTTTTGAGTTAAAAAACATAAGGTATCATAACAGCAATTAGAATAAAGGAATGGAGAATTAGATTTTAGTATTTAGCCTATTGTTATAAGTTATAAGAGTTCAGTGCAAAGCTTATCAGATGGTGTTTGATTGCACAGGAAATGAAAGATAAAAACATGACTTGTAATTTATAGACTGAATAAAGAGAAAGTTTTATACTTTATTATATATAAATATAATTAAGGTTCTCATAAGAAAAAATTAAGAAATTTATTTGGAATTCAATAATTTATTTTCATTTATGAACAATATACTAAAAAGCTTAAAAAGCTTTATCAGGAAAAAAGCATTTATAGCGAATAAAACTTGTAATGATAACTAACCAATGACAATAACTCTTTTCCAATAACTTTTCTTGAAAAGATTAAATTTATTACAAAACAGTTAAAAAAATTTATTGTTTTATGGTAACATGTTTTTTAAATGTTACTTAAAAATTTATCAAATGTTACTTAAAAGATTTTTGTATTTTTTTTTTTTTTAATAGTAAAAAATTATTCAAAAGAATATATACAAATATATACTTTTTCCTTTTTCAATTCAAAAACCGAGATTTTTCTTTGAAAAATTTTTTTTTTCTAAGATGCAACTCTCAAAGAAACAAATATTTTGTTTTTTGTGCACACACACACACACACACACACACACACACACACACACACACACACACACACACATACAGTCAACTATTTATGCTATAGTTATAATAATAATTACCTATATAGTAGGCACTGTCCTAATACATTTTGCACACTTCAAGTTTCAAAATGCTGGCTTAAACTTAGACAATTTTTCTGGAGAAAAAAAAGGGATAATTAAATTTTTTGTTGTTGTTGTTATAATAACAAGTCCTTCAAATCTAGATGTGAAGATCTAGTGGCAGTTGACCAGTGGTAGAAAACTCAGCAAAAAAACCAAGAGGCTCAAAGTTTAAGTCTACCCTACAACTCTGGAAGTATCAAGTTTAACCTGTTTTCTGGGCAGTAGCCTTGCTTAACATGATTTATGTTTTATAGTGTAGAACTGAGAAATATTTCCATAAACCAGTGATCTATCATTCAGAAAAACAGTAAATCAGTGTCCTATCATTCAGAGAAACAGCAAATCAGTGGCCTATCATTCAGAGAAAATTTCTGTAATAAAAAATTTTGTGTTAGTAAAATAATTGAAAAAAGAATTTATTTTTAAAGATAAAATAATTTTTAACTCTTTCTTTAATTGAATAATTTGTTCAAGTAACTCAGAAAACTGTTACTCTTACAATAAAAAAAAACCCTAAAAAAAAATAAAAAAAAATAAAATTGTTAAAAGTTAAATACAATTTATAGCAATCACAAAATCATTAAACAAAAAGTAAAAAGATCAAAGTTTTCATACTGAACTATTTTACTGATAAAAAAACAAACAAACAGTTCACCGATGGAATAATCTAAGCAGTGATCCACACAATAATGCAATAATATAAATTAATACTAAATTTAAAAAACTTTTGAATAAAAAAAAATTTTAGGGGTTGCTCAAGACCTTTAAACATCAGACGGATTTAAAAAACAATTTTAAAAAAACGATATTTAAAAAAACAAAGTTCTTCAAAAGCATATCATGTTGGGTCTCAAAAGAAGTGAAATTTTATAAAAATTTCAAAAATAGTAAAAAAAATTTATAGAAACAAAATTTAAAAAGTTTGTTTAAAAAAACTATGAAAATATGTACTTTTTTATTTTTAGTTCAAAATTGGTAGTTTTTAAGCTATAAATTTTAAAATAGTAATCTTTATATAAAATGATTATTATTTTTAGAACTTTTATAAAATTTCACTTCTTTTGAGACCCAACATGATATGCTTTTAAAGAACTTTTTTTTTCAAAATATTAGGGACCTGTCTGATGTTTAAGGGTCTTGAGCAACTCCTAAAATTTTTTTTTAATCAAAAATTTTTTAAATTTAGTATCAATTTATTACTTAGAACACATTTAGGGGGTGTCAGCAGATATTTCAAAAAAAGTTGTTTTTGAACACCCCTAATGTATATATATATATATATATATATATATATATATATATATATATATATATATATATATATATATATATATATATATATATATATATATATATATATATATATATATATATATAACCCTAAAACTTCCCTAAGACACACAAACTTCACAAAATCTTAAACAGAAACACTGTAAAGGTAAGCTACAGTTGCACTGAAAATATAGAAAAAATTATAAAAACCACAACAACAAAAATTATCTTCCCTAGAATTGAAAATAATGATCCAAAATGCAACTGTCGAAACAAAGCAGAATGCCCCCTGAATGGTAAGTGCAAATCCACAAATATTATATATAAATGCATCATCGCAGCAAAAAACCAACCCAGCAAAGTTTATATAGGATTAACGGTAGGTGAGTGGAAAACCAGATACAACAACCACAAATCATCATTCAACAATATTAAATACAAAAATTCTACCGCCCTATCAAACTATGTCTGGGATTTAAAAAACAATTTTAATGAAACCCCTATGCTAACATAGTCTATTCTCAAATCAGTACCCCCTACTCAAATATTTCCAAAAGATGCCCACTATGTCTGTATGAGAAATTTACTATTATATCATATCCAAAACCTGAAGAACTGTTAAATAAGAGAACCGAAATTATACCGAAATTATATAAGTGCCGTCGCGAAAATAAATTCTTATTAAAAAATTACAAAGCTCGCTACAAACCTGACTAACAACTATAAATAAAAATAACGATACTAATCTGCTCCATATATCTCTAGGCTAACTAATAAATTACTCACATACACAGCTTTTGTAATATATTTCATAATATTATGTATATTTTTATATCAATTTTAATTCTTATTTTTATTTTATTATTTTTTAATACACAAATAATACACATTAACACATAAAAAATATTTCAAACAACATTAAACATATAACTATTTCACAATTATTAGCCGAATAAAAACAAATTAATAATATTATTAACATAACTATTATTCAATTTCTGTCCCGTAACGATCTAAAACACAAATATAAACCGTAACGTCCACTATACAAATCGTAGCAAAATTAAACTTTTACTACTTGCCTGATGATTGTGATAACACATGAAACTCCGAGTTGCAATATTAAATTATATTATAAACATTAGCATTTAGCTAATTCCTGGTACTGCGAGTAACAGTAACATATATATTATATAGCTGTCTGTCTCATATAACATATAACATATATATATATAGCTGTCTGTCTCAGACCCATAACCTTAAAAGGTAGAAAAGAAAGATTAAAAAGAAAATATAACTAATGAATGATGTTAAAGAAGTAGTAAACATCTGGTATTTAAAATGACTTGAGAGGACGAGATCTGACAAGAGAGTCAACAAAAAGTGATTGGATTAAAAGGTTTAAAAGGAAATGGGGAAAGCAGACTGAAAAAAGTAGACAACAACCGATTTTTGAGCTTAATAATTAAAAAATGTAAATATAACTTAACTTATAGTCAAGTTTACAGCACCATTTATAATTATTTCAATAACTAAAGGGAAGTATATAGATTATATAAAGTGTGACTATATAAGGTATATATGGGTATATTAACTATATAGAAGAGGTACATAGGTAAATATAAAAATGTAACATAAAACTTTGAACAGTTTAAAAACTTTTATTTCAGATAAGCCAAAATAAATTGAAAAATTTACATAATATTTTTAGTGTCCGCTAAAATTGTTTACTTTGCGCCACCTCTAAATATTACTGAATCTGTCTCATTTTTGGCTTAAGGACTCCTCTCATGTATAGAAACAAGAGCAATTATGACCCAAATTGATATTAAACTTTTATTTCAGTTTATATATATATATATAATAATACTAAAAATAATAATAATAATAAAAATAATAATAATAGTGGGGCAAAATAATGAGGCAAAAAAATAGTGAGGCACTCAAAAACAATTTCAAAAAAAAAATATTAGTGAGGCAAAAATAATGGCTACAAAAAATATTATAAAAAAATCTCTTTTACACTATATATTGATATTTTTCCTTCTAACTAATCAAGTACAATTTAGCGGACACTAAAAATATTATGTAATTTTTCAATTTTTTTTTGGCTTATCTGAAGTTATTTCATTTTTTGTTCGGTGATTTCATTTAATATATTTTAATCTCTAAGTGTTAGAGTACTAAGTAATGGTAGTTTTAGTTGTGAAATATAATAAATGTATAATAATTTTATAATAAATTAAATATAGTCATCTGTAAAATGAGATTTTAAAAAGAAATATATTATTTGTATAGCAACCTTTTTTGCTTACTTACTTAATTTTAATTTAAGACAACTTATAGTTGCTTTCACTTCTTCTCATGTTTGTATTTCCTGCATGAGTCTATTATTAATATGATTATTGATTATTAAGTCAATTATAATTTAGTAATTAATTATTATATGCGTTGCAGTTGTCTTTAAATTGAATTCTTCAAAGATTCCAAGGTAAAATATATTTTTTTAAATTAAATTAAATATTTATATATTCATTGTTCAAACTGAAAATTGTTATTATTAAACTAAAAATTATCACTCTGTAGTAGACTAGTAGTAGTAGTACTAGGTTATTTCAATCATTCATTAAACTTTTTTTTAATGTTTGCATGAAGCAGAAGTTTTTTATAACATAAACTCATAAACTTTAGGCAATGGTTGTTGCTTCATTGTTTAGGTAAAAATGGCAAAAGCTCCAACAATGAGAAGTTCTACTAGTGTGTGGTTAATTGGAAAATTAACCAAAGAGTTGGAATGTTCCAGACTTCCTTCGAATCAACAAGTACTGGCAAACTTCCTCTACTATCACAAGGAAGAAAAGAATTCATTAAACTCAAATGCCAATATTGCCATATTATCTGTCTTTTGTTACTGGGAAAAGGCTAGAATACCGACTACGCCAATTAGATAAGCTACCAAAAAATTGCTGAAGTTACATAATGTCTACAAGTCATTAAAAAAAAGTTGCACAAAAAATTTCGATACAGAATGAAAAAGGAAATTTTCAAAAATGATTTACATGAACTTTTTGATGTTGCAAGATCAGATGCATTGCAGATAATGCACAATGAGGAAGACAAAGCGTTTCTGGTATCCCAGCAAGAAGATCTCTCCAGTTCCAGTTTTGGAGGTATGGATAAGCATTTGGCCGAACAGGAATCTCGAAAAATTAAACAAGCAGAAAAACATTTAAAACAAAAAGAAAGGGATGCTGAAGATGCCAGGAAAAACCAAGAAGTGGTCACTTCAACTCTACTATCAAAACATTCTTCTATCTCTTCCGCTTCTGAAACTGAGTTTGTATCTGATGATGAACTTTTCAGCGTTTCCACAAGGCTGCCTCACTCAGCTCCAAAACGGGCAAAGAATAAAATTCTGACTCCAGACTTGAACCTCACACTTGACCGTGTTAACATTAGCAATCGGCAAGCTACTTATGTTATTGCTGCTCAAGCCCTTGAACATGATCTGGATAGCATTTTAGTTTCTTGCAGCACTATCCGTCGTTCTAGAATGGATACACTCAAGTACAAAGCAATCAAGGACCAAAAATCATATTCGACCCAGGTACCACTTCTGTTGCACTGGGATGGAAAACTCCTACCAGATATTGTCCAGAAAAATGTTAAGGTAGACAGAATTGCAACCCTAGTTTCTGGAGCTGGAGAAGAAAAGTTACTTGGGGTTCCCAAAATCATAAGGGGAACAGGTGACGACCAAGCTAGTGCCTCCCTTGAACTATTGGATAATTGACATCTCAAAGACAAAATACGTGGGCTTGTGTTTGATACAACAGCCTCAAACACTGGCTTAAAGTCTGGAGCTTGCACAATTATTGAAAAAACTCTCAAGAAAGACCTTGTGTGGATAGCATGTCGCTACCATGTTTTTGAAGTTATACTTTCCAGCGTATTTGCATCCACATATCTTGGAGCTACCACTGGACCTGATGTAGGTTTATACAAGCGATTTCAAAAAGAATAGCCAACATTTGACCAAAGCAAATATGCTGCTGCTGATGAAATGCTCTTTAGTGGATCTATGACTGATCTCTGCGATGAAATGGTTGTATACTACAAAGAAGCTGTAAAAAGCCATCACCAATGCCAAGAAAAAAAAGCTCGCCAAAGCTATGGCGAGCTTCTACAATTGCGCCTCATCTTTCTTGGTGGTTGCCCAAAAGAAGAAGTGCGATTTCGAGCACCTAGAGTCATGCACCACGCCAAGTGGATGGCAAAGGGCATCTATTCCATCAAAATCTTTCTTTTCAAGAATCAAGTGAATCTCACTGCTCACCTGCAAAAATATTGTTAGAGATGCAGCAATGACAGCCTTTAAAAGACACCTATGGTATTTTTCAGAACATTTGATTGGCTTGGCTTTTTTCGACCCCTGCGTTGATGTTCATACAAAAGCCGCCATGGTTCAGAATCTTAAACGTACCAAAAAGAAAACGTCATCAAAGATAATTGAAGGCAAAACATTCAAGCTAGAAAACCCATTGGAATCATACGTTACAAGCCAAACATCTCATCTTTTCGACCTTCTCATCGACAACGGAGCAGAGAAGGCTCAAGTTTTCCTCTCAATGCCACCTGACCTTTGGCAAATAGATCCAATTTATATTCAGTTCAGGGAAACTGCCAGGCAAATGAAAGTAGTTAATGACTGTGCAGAGAGAGAGGTTGCTTTAATCCAGACCTTCAACTCTTCAATAACGAAAGACGAAAAGCAAAAGCAATACCTCTTGCAGGTTGTCAGCACTCGTCAGAAATCCTTTCCAGAGTCATCAAAGTGTCTGTTGTAAAAAGTCTCGAAATAAACAATGCATTACATTACAATATGTACATTACAATATGAATTAAGTTCAGAATAACTAGAACCTTTTTAAGTCATGATATTTTATTTCCTTTTGTTTTGTATTTTCTTGTTGAAAAAACTAAATTTTCAATTATTTCTTGTTTCCACCATCGCAACAACATTTATTGTTTAAAATTGCGCCACCCCTAGTTATGTTCAAAAATTAAAAAAAATTGTCCATATAGGGAATAGAACAAAAGCAAATGTGACCCAACTTTCCACCTTTCAATTTTTTGGACCACTCTAATATATATATATATATATATATATATATATATATATATATATATATATATATATATATATATATATATATATATATATATATATATCATATATATATATATATATATATATATATATATATATATATATATATATATATATATATATATATATATTAAAATAAGAAACCAAGTGAATGTGCTAATACTAGAAAGTTATATTTAAATTGGGCTAGTACTAGAAAGTTTTTATTTTACTATAAGGTTTCTTTTTTCCAAATCTAATTCTAACTAATTTGATAAAAGTTTTTTGTTTCAAAGTTTAAATGGAATTCCATATGCATGCAAATAAAATTTTGCATACATGCATAAAAAGAAAATTTTATTGACACATTACCAGAATGTTTGTATTTAAGTCTACAGTAGATCAAATATTATATTAGTTTGATATTTAATTTCTTATACATGAGTTGTTAATTTTTTATTATCTTTTAGTTTACTATTATATTTATGATATTATAGATGTTTTTTATTTTTAACTACTAATTTTTAGCTTTTTCATTTATAATACAGTAACAGATTTACAGGATCAATTGTATTCAATTATAAATTGTACTTTTTCTACAGATTCACACTACTATCTACATCAGATTCACCTTATCATCTATATTAGATTTACCTTATCATTGCATTTCTTATAACCTTAAAGCTGACTGGAGTTAATTTCTTGATTTTCTAATGAAAATAAAAATCAATAAAATGAAACTAAATTTAAAAAAATCAAAAATATTATTCATTTTAATAAAAACATATAAAAATATATAAAAAATAAAAAAAAATAAAAACATAGAAAAATATTATCAAAAAAACTTGGTAAAATGCACTTTTTCAATTTTTAGTTAAAAATTGTCATTTTTTATTATTTTATGATAAAAATTTTAAACCAATTGATATTTGATAACATAGAACAAATCTAAGGGGTTTGCTAAGGCACTTTGGGTAGGTACAATCTACACACAAAGGATAAACAAAATTAAATCAAATATATTCTAAATATAGTTTATACATCAAGGATATTTACAAATAGTAATAAGCACTAATATGAAGCACCTGTCAAATTCAAAAATAATAAAATGGAGAAAATAATAATAATTATAATACAAGGAGGAGTAATTTTTTTTTTAAACTAATTATTTTTGGTGCCCCAAAAAGTCCTTATGGTCTTATCACAAAGCACCGTGGAAGAGCATTTGAAAGAAAGTTCATGCCTGCTTCCTTACCGATGTTATTAAATTTGCCCGAGGGAGCATTGAACCATGGATCTCTAGTTTCAGAGGCAAGTGAGCTAACCACTGTGCCGCGGCTGCTCAAAAAATAAAAATAATAGTACTGATAATAGCGATAAAAAATAAAAAAATAATTAAAAATAGATTAAAAAAGATAATAAAATGTCTTTTTCTTTTTCTGAAAAAGCTGTATGGATTATAGTTGGCATTTAAAGGCTTAGTGTGCAAAATATATTAGAACAGTGCAAACCTAAATGCACAGGGATAACAATCTTTTCCAAAGATATTGGAATAGATCATATAGTCAATCAAATATTGAGAACCGTCTAGTCAAAGACTAATAATATATTTATATCAAAGGCCAAATAAACTTTGTTGCTTTGCTTTTGTTGTTGTAAAAATGCAAAAAAATAAAAGTACAAGTTATTAAAACTAATGAAAATTAGCTTTAACATATTTTATCCTTGATACTTATGGATTGACTAAATTAATTATATTTATTAAAACCTCATAACGCTTTCTTCCTTTAACTTGAGCTGTCCAATCTCCTCCATGGCGACCTCCATTTTTTTTTAAGAAATTTGTTGTTAAAATAAAGTCATTGTCAATGATTTCTTGAGAACCAAAAGATTCACCATCATGCTTTAACCAACCATATTTTGGTAAATTATCACTTTGTTCACAAGTATATCTAAGTAATAAATATATAAATAACAATTAAATTATAACTTTTTATAATAATATTTTAAATATTATTCTAAAAGGTCTTCCGAAAAAAAATTACAAATAAACAGTACAAAACACTTAACAAACCTAATATGAAGCTGCCCATCAGCAGAATATTGAGCAAACCACATCAAACCAAATAAAAGTGACTGTGGTGTCTTAGCGCGAACACCAAAATAAAGATGAGGTCTAAATTTAATTTAAACAAATTAAAAGGATAAAATTAATTACACCCTATACTTTCACAAGAAGATAATTGAACTAATTTTTTAGTCTGAAAAGAAAACCTTTTGAGAAATGGTAGTACAAGTAATTCAGTAAAAAAAAAAAAAATTTAAAAGCTTTTACTTCCTTAGTTTTAAATCAATCTCACTCTACTCGATTGTTTTAATTATGCAGCTGATATGTGTAGGATATTATGCAGATGATATGTGCAGGATTATTATCTACATCATAGTAACTTATTATCTATATCATAGTAATACAAACAAACACTATCTAAGTTGGGAGTTACTCAAAGAATTACATGTAAAGAGAGTTAAATCAAGAAATTGCTTAAAAAAAAGAAAAAAAATTGTTTGAGCATGAAATAATAGTTATAATTAAACAATGCAACTTTACTGAATGATATTTTACGGACAACTGTGTTTTGGTTGATGGTACAAGGGATGATAGTTTATGGTACATAAGATTGATGGTTGATGGTACAAGTGATGATAGCTTAATTAAACAGAAACCATTGCAACATTCATAGAAAAGAAATATAAAACAATGAGAAAGAGGTTCCAGCTTTGCATTAGAACACTTCTATCTACATTTAAAATGCATTTTTAGATGAAAAAAAAAACATTAGAAAAAACAGTCTAAATATGAAAATACTCAGTCAAGATGTCAGTTTATTTGGGACTACCAATTTCTTTTAGATGGGGGAGGGGAAATAAATTTCACTTATGCTAGTGTGCTTATTCAATTTCACCCAAAGCTAAAGGGGTAAAAAAAAAAAAGTGGGTTTGAAATTATTTTTAGTCTAAAACAACATGTAAACAGCTGTAAAAGAAAATTCTGAGAATAGAATAATTTTAAACTATTATTTGATGAAAACATCAAAATAGATTTTCTAGTTATTTTACAAAATTAGTAGTAGAAACTTTTTTTATTAGTTGTACCAGAACTATTTTATTTAAGAGTATTTAAATCTAAAAAAACTGTGGTTTTAATAAAAATTTATATTATAAATATTCTATTTTGTTTTGAGATAAGAGAGGGGATATAAATTTCACTTATGCTAGTGTGCTTTATGCATTCAATTTCACCCAAAGCTAAAGGGTAAAAAACTCTCACTGAGTCCTCTTCTTTACGCCTTCTTGGATTATCATTTACTGCTGGCCTTTCATGGAAACCATACATACAATCAATTGCTAAATTAGCACCTGCTAAGGTTGCTTCTCTTTATCGTGCTCATCATTTTCTCTCTCCTGATTCCATTTTCTACCTCTCCAAATCTCTTATTCATTCCTGTATGAAATACTGTTGTCATATTTGGGCTGGTTCTTCTAATAATGCTCTTTCTCTTCTAGACAAGGGTAGTTGGATCCACTCTGCTAAGCTTTACCATCTGCTAAGCTTTCTGCTAAGCTTTACCATCGTTGTAAAGTTGCATCTCTTTCTCTTTTCTACAAATACTATCACGATTCCTGCTAAACTGCTATTTTAGTTGATGGAACTAGAGATAATAGTTAATGAGCTATCATCTTTAGTTTCATCAGCTAAAACTTATTCTCGCTAGACTCATCATTCAGCAAAGTCTCATTCTTTTACTGTATTTGTCCCTGCATGCTCTAAAAACTTATATTCATCTAGTTTTTTTTTGCTGCACCTTAACCCTTTAAAACTCTCTCCCATCTTCATGTTTTCCTGACTCATACAACCTTCAACTTTTTAAGTCTCCTGTCAACCGTTTCCTTGCCCTATAACTCTATTCTTTTTTTCTAGTTTTGAGTTTTCGTCAATTAGCAGAATGAGATGCAGAATAACTTTTAGAGCACATCTTTATTAGACATAGAAATTCAAACATGTTTTAGGCTTATATAATAGGGTTATTAAACATAGAAAAAGCAATTAGATTTAAACGTATATGAAGGGTTTAAATTTAGATTGATATATAGCGTTTTGAATTGGTCCTAATATTAACAAATGTAATAATATGTATTAACATTATAGTTAATATTATATTTATATTATTTACATAAGAATTCTTACTTAACATATATAATAGTATACTATTAACCCTTTCGCGACTGACTTAAAAACAGCTATATGACTGCGCGTAAAATAACGATCTAGGATCATGATCAATTAAAAGAGTATAAAATAAAAATTACTAGTCAAAATTTTACAAATAAGACCTTGTTTTTTTTGTCAAAGAA
This sequence comes from Hydra vulgaris, assembly GCF_038396675.1. Classification (NCBI taxonomy): domain Eukaryota; kingdom Metazoa; phylum Cnidaria; class Hydrozoa; order Anthoathecata; family Hydridae; genus Hydra; species Hydra vulgaris. Next base: position 11,588,723 of record NC_088924.1, on the reverse strand, counting down.
TTGGCTTTCATGAAATTAAATAACTAAAAAAAAAAATTTATTATTTTAGTAACGTGATCAAAATATATCATGTTGAAATTAACAAAAATATATAGTTTCTATATGTAACCTTTAACAAATAAAGAAGAAATACATAAACATACCGTTTTTGAATTTAAATAAATGATACATTTATTTTGGTCAAACAAAAAAAATCTTCACCACTATTACTGAAAGAAATATCAAGGATCTCCATTCATGACAGTATACTTTTTATCTGTTTTTGTCATTTTTTAAAATTAATTTTTGAGCGATCTATAAATGCAGTTAACAAACGGTTTGAAGCATTAACTTAAGAAATTATTCACATTTCAAAAATAAGTTTAAAGTTTTCCCCAATTGCTATAGATGATTTGAAATATTCAAAATTGTTTATGCACCGCCATGCGGGTCACTCGTCAATTAGAAACAAATTTTATGAACCGCCATACGGGTCACTCGTCACGAAAGGGTTAAACTATTAATATATAGCACTATTATAAAATATGTTATGGGCTTTAGAGATAAAGTGTTGGGAGTAGAGCTTTTTATGAACCTGAAGAACAATTTTACATTATTATCCTATTTACTTTAGGCTAAAAACTTTTTGTTTAGTAGTTTTAAATAACTCTATAAATATCTTTAAGGGGTATTTTAATGAACGTGTTTTAAAAACCGCACATCAAGATAAAAGTTTAAATTAAAATAAAATACAAAGTGAAAAAAAAAAATTGAATTTTAATAAAACTTTCTTATTGAAATGTCTAATTAATAAAAATAATCAGTTACAGAAAAAAAACCTGTCTATTGTTTTGATACAATCTAAATGAACAATATGTAAAAGAATTAATATAACTAGCGTGTGAATATTAATTTAGAAAATGTTTGTTTTTAAGTTACATTTGTTAAGGTATTGAAAATACAGCAACAACCAGCAATCAAACATTACTTTAAACTAACTTAGCTTGATTCTTAAAAATTTAGCTGTTTGGTTTGTATATTTCATGATGATGAGTATTATCACTTGACAGATATAGCGTTCATTATGCATATCATAGCATGTACACTTAAAATAAGCTAGCATATAGAAAAAATATACTTTTCATATTTAACCAGCTAAAGTTTAACCTGATTTATTTTAAAGATGCTAGTAAAAAAAATTAACTACTGCTTGGTTTTTTCCTTATAATATTCAAAGTTTTTGT
>NC_088924.1:11575000-11582500 GCF_038396675.1 Hydra vulgaris | reverse complement strand
TCACTGCATAAATTACCTCTAAATTACTGCTATGCAATTGCATAACAGATGAGGTAATTTAGTTATGAAGCCAAAATGTTGTTGCCCTTTATAATGGAACCATGAGAGGGGTAGATTTGGAAATGCACAGCTCTATGTGTAACTGTCAGAGCATAAGACAATAAAGCGGACAACCAAAGTTGCCTTTTCTTTATTTTGCAGGGTTTTTCTAAACAGCTACTTATTGTATAAGTTTTACACGTAAAGTTATAAACGTAAGCCCATGTCTAGAATAAGTTTTATGATAGCAATTGTGGAAAATTTAGCTGGAGGGTATCAAAAAAGTAGTTACAGAAAGACGAACATCTAGGGAGATGGAAGTGAAATGAATGATATTTTGCAAAAATATACAAGTTAATATATTTGCTCCATTTTTTTTAAATAATCATGATCTGTGCGAGCTGCTCCTCTAAACAGCTTTTTACGAGAGCTTTCAGTTTTAGCATGAGTTATCTCAGGCCTTGTTTTAAATAAAAAATGCTTAATGTATTAGCTTAAGGCAATATTTGATGTCATAAATTATCTTCTTTTTTTTTTTTTTATAGACGTTAAGTGTTTTAGCTACTGCAATAAATAACTGCAAACTAGTTCAATTTAATAATTCAAATAACTAAAACAATATATATAAACGCTTTAAATATATCATGAAAAGTTTGTTATGTTTTCATATGTTATTCAAATATTAACTTTAGGTTCAATATTATTTAGTAAAATATATATATATATATATATATATATATATATATATATATATATGTATATACATATATATATATATATATATATATATGTATATACATATAAAAAGTATATACATATATATATATATATGTAAAGTATATACATATATATATATATATATATGTATATACATATATATATATATATGCATATATATATATATATATATATATATATATATATATATATATATATATATATATATATATATGTATATATATATATATATATATGTATATATATATATATATATATATATAATTGCTCTGTTCTTTTAAGAACATTGAGCACGCTATTGTGTAGAATACATTTTAAAGTTGTTTATATATATATATATATATATATATATATATAAATTTATATATATATATATAAAAAATATATAATTGCTCTGTTCTTTTAAGAACATTGAGCACTCTATTGTGTAGAATATTTTTTAAAGTTGTTTAAATATATATATATATATATATATATATATATATATATATATATATATATATATAATATATCATTATTTCTGAAATTTGTTTTTGAATCGCTATTGAATAAAAAAAATAATGATTTTTTATTTTTTAAAATTTCGAGAGTAAACAAAAAACATTAACATATTGATTTATAAAAACCCTTGTTAATTATTTGAACAACGATTTTGTTTTGACAAGCAAAGAATAATTGAGGTTTTTTAGTATTTTTTAAATTTATGTTGCTTAGCGTTTTCACTTGTGTTATATAAAAATACAAAAAGTTTAATGTCTGTTTTGAGCATATTTTTTATACACAGTTAGAACGCATTTGCCAGGAATTTAATGCATAAATGTTTTAAGTTATCGTAAAAATGTTTTACATTTAAACAAATCACAAAGAAACACAGAGCTATAGAAAAGAATTGTTTTTAACCATTAAATTTTTAATTATTTTTTTTTGAATTATATTAAATTTAATTAAATATAAAAGTCTTAATTATGTAAACTCTTTTGTTAATTATTCTTAAAACAAAAAACTTTTTAAATACTTCTACGCAATAAGCATGCAAACTTAAAAAAATACTCAACTAAAACAATATAAGTATATTTAATAATTTGAACCGTATCTGTTAATAATAAACATTCATTAAAATTTGTTCATTAAAAATTGAGTTCCTTAACTTATAAACAAATTCAAAAGTATTTTCATTCTACATATAATTGCAAAACAATTTTTTTTTTTATTTGCAAGCAATTTAATTTAGAGTAATAAAAAAAAAAAAAAAAGAGAACAAATATGAGGTAATCTTCGTTAAGAAATAATATAATTTATTTATTGAACAATATTCATTTTTATTTATATACCAACTTAAATAAAATATACTAACATGTTGAAATATTTTAACATGAGTTGGGCCATTTATAAATCGTAGGGCAGCTGCCCTTACAACACGATTGGTTTTGGATGAAATTTTTATTTTGATGAAGATCACACAAATTACATATGATTTTATTAACATAAGTCTTTTCTTTTTCTGTGATAGTTTTAATTCGAAAAGCATCAGCAAAGTCCTAGGATTTAAAGGTTTTCAAAGTAACTCTTTTGCCCTTCAAAATACAATCCATATTTGAACTTTAAACAATTTGAAGAGAATCGAAATAAACTAAGTTTTTATATACTAATTTATTTTATATAGAAAAATACATAGTCATTAGTAAAGAATAAAGACTGTCATTAAACTAAAACATGCCTCAGTATTAATTTAATGAAGTCCATAACGTGCGCGTGCATAATGAAACCTCCACTATAAAAATATATTTAAGGTAATATTAGTGTCATCAGCAGATGTTATAGTCTACTCGTGATTTCTTTAACTTTATAATACAACTTGATTTATGAAAAAAAATTTATTGAATCGCACACAGAAGAAATTTAACAAACTGTCTTCATTCAAAAATTGCGGGTAACAGGTAATTTGTTTTTCTTCTACGCCTGCCCCCCTCACCCTATATATCTTAAAGGTATACATATACCTATAACTAATAAGAAAAGCAAAGAGTAATAATTAATGAAGAAGTAATTTTTAGTACAATAAAAATAAATTATTCTTATACTGACACATTTTTACATATTGTTATTCAAAGTTAATGTGGCTTTATCAAAAAATAATTACTTCTTTAAAAGTTAAAAAATGATAAATAGTAGCTTAACCAAAATCGGTTACTGTGTACGTAAAAATCGCTAAAGGCGTACCTAAAATGCTTTATGCATAATGCTTTAAGCCCTGCTATCAGTTTATTCATTATAAAAATTGCTTTTAATATTCGCTATAAATAAATGCTTGTAAAGTTAATGTTACATAAAAGAAAAAACTCTTTAGACAAGCGTTTTCTTTGGGTTTTCACTCTAGCTATCCATTTACTAAATAACAATTTTATTCATTCAATGGAAAATTTAATAAACAAAAAGCTATATAAGTTTTAACTATTTATAAACTGCCTTAAGGAAACTAGAGGGAATCATTTTTTCTCAAAAAAAAAAAAAAAAAACTGCCGTCAAAAAGTCCTTCATGTCTGAATTTGTGCAGCACCCAAATACAAATAAAAAGCAATTTACAGTGTAGTTTGTAAACAAATTCTTAATGTTATTAATAGTAAAAAAAAAAAAAGTACATATTTATGAAAAAAATATACTTTTGCGAGAGCTGCAAATTGCTCCCCTAAATCACTTAGCTGGAAGTGAGAGGTAAAACTCTTGCTTCATGCCGAGGCCTGCATATATATTAAATGTTACAAGATTGATGATATCAATCAAAATCAAAATTATTAAACCAACACTTAATAAAAGTATATTAAAAGATTTGAAATGTAATCCTCAATTTTTTAATGTATATGTTTATTAAACGTTTACAATATTGACTTAGTCAATATGTAAACATTTAATGTTTACATATTGACGAAGTCAATATGCGGTAGTGGTGTAGTGGTAAGAGCGCTCGCTTTGTAAGCAAGAGGTTCGGAGTTCGACTCCCACCACATCCCTGGAAGTACCGCGCTCAACTTAGTTTCTCCGCGCACGAATAACAACTAAAAAATAAAAAATAAAAAAAAAACACAAAAAAATGAGTAGCCTCCTTGGCTGTAGTGGCCCCCCTTGGGCCTTGGGAGGTGAATAATCTAAAAAAAAAAAAAAGTCAATATAGATTAAACACAAATGTTAGTCAATATTGTAAACATTTAATCAACATTAAATAAATGTATAAACTAATAGGTTTGCAATGTATGCTTTAATTTCCTTAATGTTTAAACCCTTTAATGTAATGACGTTTATTAGATATTTACTAAATTTCACAAGTTTTACAAAAATGAGAATTATTTTTTCAACTTGCCTTTGTTTTAACTATTATTAATTAATACTATTAAAGGTTTCCTAAATATCTCCAAAACCTAACTTATGAGATAAAATACAAGATTTATTAGTTTGAAAAAAATGGATCTAACAGTATGACATTAATTTTTGGCATTATTTAGCAATGATAAAAACAGATCCTTTTCTGAAAAATTGTTCTGATAAAAAAAGATAAAAGAAATGAAAAAATTAAAACTTGAGTTAAAATTAACATTAAAAATAACAAAAAAAAAAAAATGCTTTTATGGCTTTTTAAATTAAGAGACAATAACCATCAACCCACAAACCATCACAAAATTTCTTAAAAAGAAAATACAAGTCAGTCTTAAGACAGATGCATAAAGTGTAATGATAGGTTAAAATTGATGTGAAAGAAATGCATGATAAAGTGCTTTATTGAGATCATAGCATACAAATAAGCAAACAAAGCTTTGAAAAACAAAGAATACTAGCCATCAACACTAAGACCCAAAAAAAAACAATTAAATTTAAATTAGTTAAACAAAGAGCAATTTATAAAAAAATAAATTTCACAAAAAAAAATTAAATAAAAAAAAATATATTCAAACAAGATTCAAAAATATTTTTTTTTGAACAACATTCAAAAACATGATAATTTTGCATTTTATTTAATTATCTACTGTAATTATGATTTTTGAAAACTCATAGAACTTTTAAATACCTAAACAAAATTTCATTATTTATTGTTAACAAAGATTACAATATTGTTGATATTTCTTTATTGTTGAATAGCAACACTCAATAGCAACACTCTAAGTGAATCCTCTACTTTATATCTTCATTGATATCTTTCAAAACTGAACTCTCATGGAAAACATATATATAACCTGTTGCAACATTAACATCTGCTAAGTTACTAAGTAATTCCATTCTCTACATCTAAAAAGCTTTTTATTTATTCCTACATGAAATACTTTTGTCATATTTGGGCTGGTTCTTCTTATGATGCCATAATTGTAATTATATTCTGGAAAACTCTGCAACAGTTAGTGACAGCACTGTATTTTGTAATTAACATTTTTAAATTAGTAATTACTTCAATGTGTTTGCACAGTTTTTTTAATATGAATATTTGGGGGTTTTGGTTCAATTAAAATTACTCATTGATTTTGTAAGAAGAGAAGAGAGGTTAAGTAGAAGTTAGTTTGATTACAAGAATAAAATTCTCGCTGTATTTCTTGAAAAAATACTACATATCTTTTCTAGACATCTAAAACATATTGTAAATGTAATTGAACCTGTTCTACCTCGATTCAATACTCATACTTGCGCAACTCATCATTCAGCAAAGTTGCATCTTTTTACTTTAACTCTCACTTCAGGATGTAAAATCTTTTATTCATTTATATTTTTCATCAATGCTTTGAAGTTATCTCCCACCGATTATGCTTTTTTTAATCATACAATTTACAGTTTCACAAACCTTTAGTCAAGATTTTTCTTGCTTTTTAACAATATTTCTTGTTTTCAGGTAATTCCCAACTTAAATTGTGGTTGCTTGCAACCTTGAGAGTAAATTAAGTAACAAAAAAAAAACTCTTTTCAAATTCAAATATAACATGCCAAAAGATCTATAAAACATGCCAAACAAAGCAAGTTTTTTGACAATTATTTGATGCATTCAATAATGTTAACATCTCTTTTCAGAAAAGTTACCAGTCATTTCTTTTCAGAAAAGCTAATAAATTTGATAAGATAAAAGGAAACAAACTATATGCTCAGTATTAGGTCTACATATTGGGAGGGTGTAGTAATAAAGTTACACCTTAACAATAAGAAAAAAGAAGACAGGAGGAAATTTGAACTGTAAAACTTTCTTATTTTTCTGTTGGTTTCTTAAAGTTGGTTAAAGTTTGTGATTTAATCAATATTATTTTGATTTTCTAAAGTTTTTTTGTAGTACTTTATAATCAATTTATAAACAATTTAGAACTATAATTGGCTAAAAAGGCTATATGTTTTGTTAAATTTAATTTTTTTTTTATTAATTTTCCTAATATGTTTACATAAAAAATCAAGACTAAGTTTTCATTTAATTATATTAAATGAAAAGATAAAATAAGTAAAAAAATTTAAATATAAAAAAATAAACCTGTAAGTTCCCCATAATTTGTTATCAGGTAAATGTTCTTCATGATGCAAGATTGCTTTTGGAGCATTTAACGGAGTGTAGTGTCTACTTTCAACCCAGAGATGCCAAGACCATCCAATAGCAAAAGAAACAGAAAATGAACAAAGAACCAAGAAACAAACAAAAAATTTGTTATTTTTATTATTTTTTTTAATAAACGGAATTACTCTTGATTTCTCATTTCCCTTCTTAGTTTTTCTTGCTCTTAATGACATTACTAAAATATTGCTTATACTACAATATAAAAATTATATCTATAATTTTCTTATATTTATCAAAGATATTTTTATAATTTCATAGTTTTTTAAATTTTTAATTTAACAAAAATCAAATATAGTTAAATAAATATATTATATTATAATTATAAATTATACTTATAATTTATAAGTAATAAATCAGATTTGTTTTTAAATAATTTTAAAACCAAAATAAATTTAACAAATTAAATTTTTGAATGAGTTTTCCAATTTTTCTGCATAATATATAACTACGTAATTCTCTAATGAAATATAAGCTTATTATAGTAATATAAAATGCAAAATATATTGAAAGTGTTTTTCAAAATTAAATATAAATGTTCGAAAATGACATTGAAATTCTCTTTCCTGGGTTTAAAAATATTTAGCGTGAGTACTAGGACAAAAACATGGTATATTTTTATTAACTAGGACAAAAAAATGAAAAGTTAGCTATTTCTGGCATTAATTTCTAATTTAATAAAGAAGCATAGAAACATAACAAATTGCCCATTTTTTACTCGGTAAACATTTAAATTTTTTTTTTTTAAACAGCATTTTGGCAAAATGAAAAGATAATTGTAATTAATTAGTAGAAATACTTATTAGGTACAATAATCATACTGGTACAATACATGTTAAACCAGAAATTATCGTAAAATTTGAAAACTTAAGATAATAAGAACGAAAGTCTGATCTCAAAAATCTTAACATGATCGTAGTGCACCTGTTCTGTATAAATAGCGGCGTTAAGTTACGTCGTTTTTCAATAAATAAATATTGATAAAATCGTAAATTTAGCGCTTTGGTTGAGCTTTTTTTAAAAAACCATCGCTAATCCCGCTTAATATTTTTTTAAAAACATCGCTAATCCCCGTTAAAATGAGTCAGTGACGTCTCAGAATTGGCATCAGACTGATTGTCAAAAATAACAAAGTTTTCATAGATAAAACCGAAGAA